>NW_028292572.1:4971455-5118955 GCF_029948245.1 Actinia tenebrosa | reverse complement strand
GTGTTCATGAATTAACAAACAAAACAGCTTTTTCCTTGCTCAGCTAAAAAAAGGGGATTTTTTTCCATGACGGTAGCACTTAATAGTCAGTGGCTAACAAACCTGTGGCCCTCGTTCCGAGATCGAATTGGAATTTAGGAGTTGATTTTTGTGGAGGGAGGAAAACCAGAGAACCTGGAAAACCCTTGAAGCACGGGAGAGAACCAACAAACAACTCTAATCATATACAACATTGAACCCGGCGGGACTCGAACTTAGATCGCACTGATTAGGGGTGAGCGCTCAAACTGCTACACCACCCGTGCTTCCCTAAAGTAATTTTTTAAAGTAATAAAGCATGCAAGCAAGTGATGTATTCAAAAATATTGGCTTCTCAAACCTCTTGAGTGCTTTGGGCACTTATCTTAATTGCTCTGTTACTGGGTGGAGCATGGAAATAACTTACTGTTTTATTCATTTTATTAGTATACAGAAAGTAAATAATATGTGTAGTTGTCATGCTATGGTTGGTGTCCCCCAACAACTGCTAATCATAATAATGTGATATTATATCTTCCTATAGATATAAGAAGGACAAAAAATTTTAAGGATTTAAAAAAACTTTTAGATGAACACTATAATTGAATTTATTGTATATGATCTAATTTATATTTATTATTTTAGAGACTATTTTTTATTTTAGTTTTTTTAACATTTAGTTTCTTTATGTTATTTTTAGCAGGACCCCATTGATAACAGCATTATTGTTGAAGGGTCTTTATCCTGCATAAATATTCGTATTATCATTATCATTATTATTATTATTATTATTATTATTATTATGTATTATTTAGTTTAATTATACCATCACTCTATAATCCCATATAAGCAACTATTGTATTATTTTCAAATTCTCTTTCCTGTCCAAACTAAAGATTAATTTGGATCGTTTTCATTCGCATTCTTTCGAGGGATAACTGTGACTTATGAAATCAGTCTTGTATAGTTTGGGAGGATATAATTAATCTGCAATAGGACTACATGTCTGTCCACTTTGGAAATAATTGAATTAAAAAAATTCCTCTGACTGCCAATAAGTTGGATTCGGCCTATCGGCCTTGTCCAATTTTGTCGTTCCTCAGAATTTTTTTCATCCAATTATATTTTCACATTGGACAGCAATGCATGTAGTCCTATTACCTATACTAATTGTACAGTCTGAGATGGAACATCCATTTATCCCTCTTACTTGTATCAGTCAATCATTCAGGAAACTAGATTATAGAATACTAGTCGAGAATCAATTGTTTGAAAACTTACTGGCAGAAAAATAATAAAATATATTTTTTTATTTGGTAAGTTGGTCCATTTAATTATATTGAAGATTGAATTTCTGTATTCTAGGGTGCCCCTTCTGATTGATCTAACAAGGCTTTGCCTAGAAAATGACTGCCACGAACTTGCAGCAGATTGTTTGGAAATCTTAAAAGGACCCACATGCATAAAGGTAAAGTGAAATTGTGTATTTTTAAACCAGTGATCCAGAATATTCAGGATGCAGGTACAATGATCTATAATCATTAATTATAATTAAAGTGTATTTATGAAATAATTGGTCTACTACGTGTGCTATGATTGGTTGAAAACCATGTTTGATGAGAGTATCAAAACACTCTATCGTCATTTTTAATCTATCGCGTGCGCTCATTGGTCAGTTTGAATAAGACGGCACGTAGGGAGAATTTACTTAGACTTTGCTTTTTTTCGATCTTTTCGTGCGTTTGTTATTTTATAAAACAAATCAAAAACAGTTTTCTGTGTTTGATACTCTGATCAAAACACTTGGGATGTTGGGAGAACACTCGAGAAGCTGGAAACCACTCCGCTATGCGTCGTGGTTTCCTGCGCTCCTCTCGTGTTCTCCCAACATCCTGCGTGTTTTGATCAGATTATCAAACACGGAAAACTGTTTTTGATCTGTTAAATCAAGGAAAAAATATTATTATCAAAATCACTTATATGTGAACAGTGTAGTAGAATGGTTGCAGTATTTTTGTATGTGGACCTCTCTTTTTATGTTCAAGCATTCATTAAGAGCATCCTTGTCTTATTTTGATATATTTTGTTATTGTATTAACTAAGTTTATTTTCATGACGAAACAAATAAACTGTAACTGTAAACTGTAATTGTAGATATAAACATTTGAAATATCAATATGCAAATGAGATGACATAAATTCAAGAATGGGTTACATTTTGTAGTGTAATTTACGACAAGTGTTCTGAAGTGAAATAAACTAAAAGTGTACAAGGCCATATATTTCAATCATAAGGATAATTTGCAAGTGAAAAAACAGCAGTACTTTCCACAACAACATTTTTGTATAATAAATTAGTCTTGAATTTACGTCATATCATTTGCATATTGATATTTCAAATGTTTATATCTCCTAAAAGAAAAATTTGCATACAAAAATACTGCAACCATACTACTACACTGTTCACATATAAGTGATTTTGAAAGGAAAAAAATTTTCCTTGATATGAAGTTATTACTACAGCATATATACACAACACATGTATGGCATCACAAGACATGACACTCGTTGAACTAACTTTTACAAGGCATCTCTTCCTAATTTCTTTCTCATTTGTGTAGATTATGCCGAAAATGTTTAAATATTGTACTCAAAACTAAAGTTCTTATTGATATTTATTGACACTTACGCAAAATTAGTCATTTAAAAAATTCTAATAATCCTGATTATTCTTGCAGGATAAAGCTACGTCATTTGAAGTAGAGTTTATGAAGTTTGATTTGATGGTGAAATCTCTTGGAAACAAGAAAGAAAATTACAGCAAAAATGTAGTTGAGGTAGATTTCTTTCTTCATTTTATGCCCACCACTCCTTATTTGTATTCCCTACCTCGTTAATTGCCCTATAACACTATGACGTCACATCAGATAAATGTTGTACTAAATATCCTGAACGAAAGAAAATTTCGCCTAAATTCCTATCATTCTTGCCCATGTAAACAAGCTGTGACGTCATAACGTTATAGGTCAATTCTACTCTATTAGCAGCTTAGCATATAAAGCTTGACGTGTCAATTCTTTTGCGATGCTGGCACGTCAGGGGCACAGCGAGGATTTTCCCGGGGGGGGGGGGGGGGGAGGGGGGGAGGGGGGGATTCAAAAATCTGCCATTCTGTTTGGGCACCTAAAACGCTGAACCAAAAAAAATAAAGACAAAAAAACGGCATTTCGTTTTGCGCTTTCATTTTGCAAAACTTAGCAAAGCAAATAAGAATTACCGTATAAATTCCAAAAAGCCGCCATTTTGTTGCCCCCGCTTATGCCCTTGCTAAGTCAAAACATCACGTTGTTTGAACGTGTCATTCAACTGACCAATCATGCACTGTTTGAACTAGACTTTCAGGAGAAGCTATTGATATTGTATTCTTTTTAGACATTTATAACTATGGTATTTATTACTGAATGGAAAAATAAAAGAAAGGTTAATTAAACCAATTCCTTTTCGTTGTCAAGAAACCAATGAGTACAATAATTTCGCCTTACCCTACTCCCGTGCGCCATCAATTTGCGTGCGCTCTTTCCGTATCGTTTTGAGCGATCAAAACAATAAGCGGAAAGAGCGCACGCGCGCAAGTTGATGACGCACGGGAGTAGGGTAAGTCGTAACTTAAACTGCATCCGGTTACTAAAAATAGCCCAACCGGGAATTTACATGGCGCGCGCGTTATTTAGAAGTTTCCCTCTCTTATTTATGCTCTCTTGCCTCGTACCTTTTATGATATCATCCTAACATAAGACCATTTCTAATTTCTCAGACAAGACTGCAGGCAATCAAGAAACTGGAACAGTATCTGATCACAGCTTCAAGGCTTGGGAATCCAAATGTAATTCAGGTATAAAAAAAGCATGGTAAATAAGCTGTTTACAAAGTTTTTTTATTTTATTTTTTGTTTTTGGGGTTTGGGGGGGGGGGGGGGGGGGGAGGGGGGGTTCAGCAGGAAAAAAAAGACACTGAGTAGAGGTGAAGTTATTTTTTCAATAAGTTCACTATCTAGGAGAAAGGTTAACCAGTAAAAGGCAAGGACCAGCCACCTGTAAACTTTCAACAATTTGTACTCGCTAATCAATGGTGGAGCGCAAAGAGGGCTTTAGATTTGAGAAAGTCTTCGACTTCTGTCTTAACATTCTAGCAGTTAGATGATTTTTTTGGTGTTTTTAGGCTGGTTGTGTCACATTATGGAATTTGTCCCTGCCATTGCTACAGCCAAACTTGAGACACCACGTGCGCAAGCCATTAACCTTAGTCGCACAATTGCTGGAGGATATTGATAGGTGAGTATCAGATCACTGTACTTGTCGCTAGCATCAATGTCCCCGTAATCATCATCATTCCTGTACAAAAACATGTAATGTCAAACCTAATTTTTGCAATAACTTACATATTTCTTGCGCGCTGATTGGTTATTTTTTTATCATCAATAAGAGGACAGACAGATAAGCTGACGTCAACGAGCGCGCGCCCTTTCCGTTGGTTGTTTTGATCGCTAAAAATGAGAAGTTTTTATCGTTTTTGTTATTGTAAAAAAAAACAAACAAATAGACTTCAGATTTGTATGTGTGATCTGTCCTCTTATTTGTCTGTCCTCTTATTTGTTAAGTTGACGCATTTAATTCTAGTTGAGTAGAATTCAACCTAAGGTTGAAAAGGTCCTAATAAACGGACGAAACTAGTCCCTAAACTACAATTGTGTTGTTGTTAGTGCGTGGGGGATTATAAAAATCACCATAGAGTGTGTATAGATATGAAGATAAGCAAGTCCTTCAATGTCTCGATTGAAAAGTTATCAAGAAAAACAACACAATTTGCTCCTAGCGAAACAGTTTAATCTAAAATGGCCTGGTTTTCAGATATAATATGTGTTAATATGTACTAAAAAATATTCTGAGCGTTTGCTGGCTATTCTACTTCTCTTCGTGGATTGATACGGGTTTTAGAACAATTTTCGGTGAATTTGTGTTGATTAGACCCCCTCCGACGACCATGATCCTTTGCGTTTAAACAATAGATTGTTTTGATGTGACGTCATAGTGAATTAGGGCAATTGGAAGGTCTGTTTGGCTCACCTTGCTCCACCTTGAATGTGATAACTTCAGTAACCTGAATCGTATTCAATTGTCGATGCAGCTTAAAAGCTATGAATTTATCACAGAAATTGGTTATTTGCATCGCCGTGGTTCCATCTTTTGTGTTGCTTATTTTGATGAATAGTTATCTCAAACTGTCACAATTTTACCTTCATATAGACCTTTTCTCAAGGTTGCGTGCGCATCCAACTTGACGGGCCACAAAACTGAAAAACGCAAATTCAGTAAAATTGAGAAGCCAGTTTTATATTTAAAGATCGAGGAGAATAATCGATTTTATAAATTCTTATCGAAATTTTTTTCATAGCAATGCATGTTAATACTCGCGTTCTGGTATCGTAGACAAGGGTGTATCCAGGGGGGGGGGGGGGGGGGCAAAGCAGCAGGGAAAAAAACTGAGGAATTAGATGTTTTTTTATTGTTTTTGGTTGTGTTGACGGAAGAAACTCAATTAGCCCCACCCCCCCCCCCTAAAATTTTGGCTGGGTCCGCCCTTGCGGCCCGTCAAGTTCCTTAAATTTGGATGCGCACGCAACCTTGAGAAAACCGCGGTCTATTAATGCATTTTTGTTCCATAGTCTTCTGGTGCTATTACGATGTCAAGTCCACATGGAGTTAGCCAAATGTGAGGAGGATGAGGACCAGTTAGAATATGCTTTAACACATTTGCAAAAAGCTCTTGATATGGACGATTCTAGTCAGTATAGAGACAGATTGAATACAGCACTGAAAAGGCTTAAATTAAGGGCCACATTATATCAGACTCCAGAACGACCAGAGGACTTGGCAGCAATGATCATAGAGCAGGTATAGCAATTCTTCAGTTTTCAATCATACGAATCTTAATCTAAGCATTTGGGAACTTTATCGTATTCCCATAAGAAGAGATAACTAGCTAAAAACTAGTGTGAGCTGCGTCGGTGTTTCTAATGAAACAGTAATGATGAAAAGGTAAATTATACACCGTGAAAAGATGAAAAAACGTACTGACGTTTCGGACGCTAGTCCTTCGAAATGATGATGATGATGATGATAATGATGATGATGATGATGATAATAATAAATGTTGCCTATTTCTTTCTAGGCTCGTTCCAGTGACGATTCCAGTACTGTCCGCATGAAGCGAGCTTCTTTAGTCAAAGCAGGAGAAGCCCTATCGCCTGATGCATTCGTGCAGGTCCTTGATAGTGAAAGCGACACTAAAGATCCATCCTCTACTAAAGGCCCTCCCACCCTACTCAGCAAACTAGGTGGCAGAGCTTCTCAGTATCAGAAAGCTGTTAGTAAAGCAGATGGACATCTGAAGAGACTGGGCAATGAAAATGACCAAGAAAGGTGAATGCACGTGGTTATTTCGCACTTCGAAACACGTATCGAGCACTTTTCACACATTGGTTTGTTCAATGGCGGGTCAAACACAACAATTTTAAACGAGGCTGCGTGGTAATTTCAAAGGGATATTCACATTTGTAACTCGCAATCTCGATTAAATACTTTGTGTTTTATCAGTAAACCAATGTGTACAAAGTGGTCAGTGGAATGTCACGAGGGTAGCTGCCTGTCGTTAACATTGTGTATTTGGGTATTACCTAGTCTCCCCCACAGCCGCTTTCAGTGTCGTGACGCAACGCTTTCTCCCCTGAGTAGCTACTCAGGGGAGAAAGCGTTGCGTGACGACACTGAAAGCGGCTGTGGGGGAGACTAGGTATTACCCTGCTAGCAGAAATTCCTTTCCGTCTTTCTATTTTTGCCTGTGTCTATTCGCTTTACTGGCTTTTGCTCTTTTTCTTCTCAATCACGACATCTGCCCAGACTCGAACATTTTCCCCTTTAAGCGTGCCACAAATTGTCATAAAAACCTGGATGCAATAGACCTCTTTGGTTCGGGCGTAATGTTTTCCCATTTCAGACCACGTGTATAAATTCCCTTGAGAATAAAATAATACTAATAATATAAAATAAAAAAATTAACCGAGTGCAAGCGTTAAACAAATAAATAATACTCTAGCCAATGACACGTGGTCTGAAATGGGAAAACATTACGCGCGAGCCAAGGAGGTCTATTGCGCACACATAACATCGCAAAACTTTCCCTGGCAAAAATTGGTCCCGTAACATGCGTGTGAATAACTTTATGGCTCAACTTATAACTGGTCATGTTGGTGTGTAAGGTAATACTGGTGACGACGTAATTTATACAGACGTATGGACATATATGTAATTATTACAGAGTTCGTATTTGGGTGGATCTTGCCAAAACGGCACGTAAACAACACGTATGGGATGTGACGAGGGTGGCTGCTCGATTCTGCTTGCTTTATGACAACGGGCGTTGGTCAAAAAGAGGAGCTAGCGGAAGGAGTAACATACAGTCTGATTCTGATGTAGCAGAAGACCGGTCTGTTGTCGGGACAACCAAGTCTCCTGCACCGGAAAAACGTGTTTCTGGCGATTCAAACAAGCTCGACCCCACAGGGATGAAGTTACTACATCCTGAGGGCATGACACCATTCAAGAAAGAGCAAGATATCATAAGGAACCTGGCGGAAGTACATTTTATTTATGCAGAGGTCAGTATGTACACATCTTCTCATTTCCAGAGCCTTTGTTGGTTGCTTTTTTCGCTGTTGTGTCGTCTAAGCAGAAAACAGTCGCAGGTGGAACTTCTTATTTCCTTATTCCTTCAGTCAAACATTTTTATGAACCTAAACCAATAAAAACCAATTGAAGCAAATGGGTCGCTACCATACACTGCTAAACTGATCTATTTGCTTAACAAGGTGCTGGAAATTGTCAGTAACAGTTACAAATAAATTGTGGCTCCAAAACCGTTTTCATATAATAACACTTAGATTTTAGGAGAAAAAAACGAGTAGAGAAATAAATATTAGGAAGCATTCATGGCCTCGTCCAAAACGGCATTTTCCTTTATAAGCGATGTTCTGTGAAACGAATAAACTATTTTATCATATGACCGGTATCTGCCCGGGCGCGCGCTCTCAAAAAAACCTTCGGGAAAATGGTGTGAGCAGGGCCGTACGGCTTTGAGCGAGCAGGACGTACTATGTACTTATTGACTGAGTGGGAGGGCCGTACGGGAAAATATTTGGCTCGAGGTCCGTACAAATGACCGAGAGCCAAATATTTTCCCGTACGGCCCGACCTAACTCAGTCAATAAGCATTTTATCATATGACCCTCACAAAAAAATCAATAAAAAAATAAAAGAAAGAAAGAAATAGTAAATAAAAGCTAAAAAAGAGAAAGCGCGCGGATTCGAGCAGGGCCGGACGGGTTTTTCCGGCCCGCTTACGTCAACCCGTCCGGCCTCCATCACGTGACTTTTTCCAATGGTTTTATTGGAGCGCGCGAGCAGGGCCGTACGGGTCATATGATAAGGATTCTTATTCAATACTAGTAAACAACTTTTATTCGTGAAAAATTTGCTTGATGAAACGTAAATGAAATCTTAAACTTCTTTTTTTTTTACCAGGGATTAGTACATCTTCTAAGAAAAGAAGGAGTTCAACTTGGAGATTTTCCTGTACCTCCTGAAGAAACGGTTAAATTACGACCCAAACGTTACGATGATCAACAGCTGAACGTTCAAGAGCAACCTGAATGGGTGACATATTGGTAAGGATCATTCGTGTAGTGCTGAGTGTGGTTACGTATTTGGTCTTGAATATATCCCAATTTATCATATGACCCGTATCTGCCCGGACGCGCGCTCTTAAAGAAACCTTTGGGAAAATGCCGTGAGCAGGGCCGTACGGCTTAGAGCGAGCAGGGTCGTACGCATCCGTACGGCCCTGCTCGAATCCGCGCGCTTTCTCTTTTTTAGGTTTTATTACTATTTCTTTCTTTCTTTTAATTTATTATTTTTCATTTCGTGAGGGTCATATGATAAAATGCTTATTGACTGAGTTGGGTCGAGCCGTACGGGAAAATATTTGGCTCTCGGTCATTTGTACGGCATCACAGTCAATAAGTACATAGTCTTTATGTATCATTTACCCCCAATAACATTTTTCCCGCCTCTCGTCAGATCAGATTTTTAAAGTTTTGCACAGTTAAAATACATCAAACTAGAAGTAAATTAATCAATTGAAACACTGGGGTCCTGGTTTAGCTGTAATATGTTATTCAAGTGTACAATATTTGTACGTAAATTGCACTTTCTCGTAAAGCAGAGTCTTGTTGAATCAGCGTTACATTTTGATAGACAGACATATTTTTATCATTTGTTGAGTGGACGCGCATGAAGAGTTCTTGTTAATGTGTATTGAAGAAATAGAAAACGCGCGCGCGTGCTGTGTGCAGTCATAAAGCACGCGGGGGTTGGCAGAACACGAGAGAAGTATTAGGAGAAGCACGACGCGTAGCGGAGTGCTTCTGGACACTTCTCGAGTGTTCTGCCAATCCCCAAGTGCTTTATGACTGCACACAGCATAGCAAGCAAGTTTTTTATTTCTTTTATAAAATACAAATTACAATAATAGATAGGAATGACGCAACGGAAAAAGCGCGCGCGTGCAATGTGCTCTCATAAAGCACGCGCTCCAAACCAATCAGAACGCGACATTAATAACAGTTATTTTATAAATAAAAATAAAACGGTATTGGGTTGAATTTGACTCTAGAATAAACCCAGAAAAGGGCGATTTCGCTTCTATTCAAAGAACGATTTACGAACTATATGTTATCGATAAGACCCAATCATTTGTGTTAAAGCTCATTTGTTTTAGAGCTATGAGAGTTTGAACAAGTAAAAAACCTAGGTTCCATCTCACGTATCTGGATATTTCCGAAAACGGATTGTTTCTTTAGAATTCTGTTTCCAATAAAATTATCGTGCACACGTAGTTTTTTGGGATCGTCTTTGAACGTCCACACGCCACGTACCCGTTTTCGAAAAGTTGCGTTTTCAAGTGGCGTATTCACTGGATACGTGTGGGCGGAAGACCAATCCGCTAAGAAAAAAAAACTGTTCAAAGATATTCCGATGCGTGCGGACAGGGCCTTATTTTCTTGATATTTTATCATCAAAACAGTTGAATGACGTCATCACGATGAGTACACGCGCGCAACAGTCTTGCGTAGAAAGATAGGATGCGCCATTTGTTTGACCCATTTGTTTTTTTAATCTTAAGTTAAAATCCATTCTATTGGGTGCCTTTTCATTATGTTTCATCCATTGGTTGGTCTATGCATCATTTACATTCTAATTTTCATCTCTCTTCTTGCACGGCAGCAAATGGATTGAATCATTATCAGCAGAAGCCATCTACTCTTTTCAGCGTGCGGCAGAGTTGGGTGTAGAATTGAACGAGCCTTGGCTCATTTGTAACTCGGCTGTGTACCTGTGGAATTACACCAACCATATTCTTACCCAAGGACGATTCAAAGAAATCGTTCCTATCTATACACCAGTATTGGAGGCTATGAAAACTACAGGCCATGCTGGGTAGGTGAACATTTAGCACAGAAAATACACACGTAGACTAGAACTTTGACACACTACATTGTATGGTGTAACAAATAAATTGTTAAATTGCAACGCATTCAGAATGCTGCCGCACGCTAAGTGTCTTTGACTCCCGTTTTTCACATATTACTCCTGCCCTTGCTGATGTAACATATGGTGTAACACACTACAGTATGGTATGACACACTACAGTATGGTATGACACACTACAGTATGGTGTAACACACTACAGTATAGTGTAATACACTAGAGTATAGTGTAGCACACTAAAAAAGTCGGTGAATGTTTTGAAATGTAGATAATAAGTATATGATGTCAGCACCGAAGACATTTTCCGTCAAAACGCGCAGACGTTTAGGAAAATTTTCTATATTGTTGGAGTATTGTTGTGACCTTTTGGTAATTTCATTGCCGTCACCCATAGTGCAGTTCGGGCGTGGTATGCAACCCGCAACAACCTGTTTTAAAATAGCTGTATAATGGTTTCTGGTACAATCAAAAATGAATTGCCGTAATTCACTATGACGTCACATCAAAACAATCTATTGTTTAAACGTAAAGGATCATGGTCGTCGGAGGGGGTCAAATCAATGCAAACTAACCGAAAATTGTTCTAAATCCCGTATCATTCCACGAAGAGAAGTAGAATAGCCAGCAAACGCTCAGAATATTTTTTAGTACATATTAACACACATTATATCTGAAAACCAGGCCATTTTAGATTAAACTGCTTCGCTAGGAGCAAATTTTGTTGAATTTTCTATTGGATTTGACGATTCTATCCCCCACATAAACAAGCAGTGACGTCATAGTGAATTAGGGCAATTAAAGAAAAGCTCGTTTTTTCATTTTTTAATGTTTTTATTTTCATCATTTGTTTTCTTTATTTCTCCATTCAGTGAAACAGAATTGATGTGTAGGTTAAGTAATGCTATTGCACAGGGTCTAATGCAGCCATGGATCCCAGCATTACCTACCCAGTCTGATACTACAGGCAAAGAGAAGACAGACAAGCAACAACCTGAGAAGCCAGCTAAGGGCAGGCAGAGTGGAAAAGGAACAAAAGGCGTTTCGTCTAAGACAAATGTTCCGAATGTTTCTGTTGACCCTGAAGGAACTGGAGATCTTAAGAAAGCTGTTGATGTAAGTATCAACTAACGTAATACATTAAGTTATATGTTATGGAGAAGATAGGAAATTCAGGGCTCATGATGACCGACCAAATTAGTTATAGGTCAGTCATACCAGGTTTCTCGCTCAACGTTACTGGTCAAAATTACCGACAAGGCAAAGATTTGACTGGACAAGTTCCAATAGTCCCCTTCACGGTTCCCTGCGCCATCTTCAAAGGTAGCCGTGCCTTTGAATCGAAGCGAGACGAACGGTGAGCTTGCAATGATAGAGACCTTTTTTAACGCCTTGGACAATTATTCACAGGTAAAAGATGAAAAAACTTACTGACGTTTCGGATGCTAGTCCTTCGTCGGAGTAAGAAAAAGGTTCAAAGAAACAAGTTTAATAGTTTCGTCTTTTATCCTGTTTCCTTTTTCTTATAGCTGTTGGAGTTTATGATGACTTTAACAAACGGCAACGATCCAAATAACTTGGTTCCTATTGCTTTAAGACACCCTCTGATCAAAAGCTGGGTCTTTTGTAAGCAGTTATTGAGCCAACCAATCCCTAAGAATCTTGGCCATGATGATGAGGTAGGATAAGAGTTCATCAATACGCAGCTTATTTTAAAACGCTTTTAATTAACAATTTTTCGCCGAAGGCGAAGTGAATATCGGGGAATATTTACCGAGACGCGATGCTGAGGCAAATAATTGTTTTAGTATAAATGCACATGTGATTCTTTCAAAATAAATAAATAAATAAAATAAAGAAAATAAAGAAAGAAAGAAAGAAAAAGAAAAAAAAAGAAGATAAAAGACATTTTTTCCGGTAACAGCAACAAAGCGGCTGGTCGTCATTTTGAATTATCGCTGGAGGTGACAATCGTGTGATAGTGTGAGTTTCTCGACCAATCAGCGCGCGAGATTTTCAGTAATCACCTGTGTATTTTTACTAAAACGTTTTAAAAAACGTTCCAAAAATTATAGTCAACTTAATCCGCTAATATAAAAGTGGTAGGTTTTTTACACTTTTGTCCTATTTTTAAGTGTCAGGAATTAAGACACAGCTATTTAAAAAAAAAACATTGTTTACTAAATTGTTATTGAAATGTTATAAGCAGCTGTACAGCTTAGAATCATGAGTGAATTGTTATTACATGAGTGTTATGCCTCCAAATGGACTCATTCGACGATACGGCGGCCATCTTGTCAGGGAGCAAAACAAAGCAAAGATGACGGAAAACATATAAATTTTCTTGTGTTTGTCTTTCTTTTATGGTACATGTAAAAGATATCGACGTGCCGTGTTAATTAGTTCATCTTTCGTTGTCTTCTCCTATGGTGAGCTGTTAATATCAACCTACGTCGTGACTGCAACAAAGCTTTATTTGCCGCTTGAACTCCCCATAGTACCTTGCGATCCAAGATGGTCGCCGTATCGTCGCCGTACTCCATACACGACTTTCAAAAATGGCCGCCAAACTCGGTATTTTGTGTCAAAGTCATTCATTCCAACAATTCGAGTTCTTTTAAGCGTCTTTTGAATTAAGGGAGAATGACTTTGACACAAAATATCGTACTGAGTAGAATTTGTTTACTAATGAGGCCTTACTTACCTCGCTTCCATTCAATTGTTCCTAGTCCCAACCGAGTTTTGCGGCCATTTTTGAAAGTCGTGTATTGGGACAGGCTGTTGAACCGGGAGACAATACCCAGTAAAAGCTTTGAAACGCGAATGTGTTCTGAAAAACCATAATCTGTGGGACTATTGTCAATGTGCTACGGGACTGATAACCGGGATTCTACACTACCTTCATGAAAAAAGTCATACAAGAGAAGGGACTTGATATAATAATATATTATTGCTTGCAGAATACTCACAGTCAAGGGCCGATGTCGAAAGCCTTATGTGCAGTTGAGATGGTTTCTCTACAGGGAAATGGTTTGCCAGAACTGCAGCCATGTCCAACTTTACCCGAGGTAAACACGTTTCATTGCAATTCTTCGTTTGCACGTTACGTCATTGCGGCCATGTTGGTACCATTTAACAAAAGATTTCTCATTAGCATCCATTGTTAACGGTAACAAGATGGCCGCCATTTGTCTTTTAACTCTCTTGGGAATGCTTGCAACCCATCAATTGATTTCGTCATTAGATAGACATGGTTCGTACAAAAAGTTTCGTTGACTATTCGAAGTTTTATAACAGTTATTTCGAAGAAAAGAAAAAAAAGAAAAAAAAGTAAAATGTTAATGTCCGTTGTGGGCCACCGTAAATTTGTTATAAGAATAGTTTTGACATAAAAATTTCAAAAAATCAAAAATATTTTCAAATAACTTTGATAAGGCGCGGCACTATTAGTGAACTCGGATGCGGCAAAGTTATTGATGTTTGTTTGCTCAATAGACCTCTCGCTTGAGAGTAATGTTTACCCATTTCAGATCACGCGTCATTCTCATAAGAATAAGATACTTTACTTCAGTAGTATCCATATCCATGCGTCTTCTCGTGTGCAACCGTTAAACAAAGAAGTAATACTCTAGGGAATGACACGTGTCTGAAATGGGCAAAACATTACGACCAAGCTAAAGAATTCTATTGTACTTTTCTGTCGTACGCGTTTTTCTCGAATGCGCCTCAAGGAAATCTTATCTTACCGACCAAACCATCTTAGGCATCCATAACAGAATCTACGCTTTCTAAACACTAACCATTGATCGTCTGATCTTCTCATTTCATGTTAGATCTTTACTAATTTGCCTTACAGATTGTGAAAATGGTAGAGACAAGTACGTGGAGTGATCGTTTGGTTGAACTAGAGATTTGGAGTAGACTGGCTGTACTCGCTTATAAAAACGACAATCATTCTCTTGTTATGCACTGTGGAGAGAAAACTATGGCATTTGCAGCGAGTGACCAATGTTTAGCCAACAAGCATCCCAAGAAAATGGACAGGTGAGAATAATTCCTTAGCTAAAATATTGATATTAATAATTTCGATTTGTCTATGGTCTTGTGAATGTAAAAGTCGAAATGATGGCCGAGGTTGGGCCCCACTATGCACGGCCGTACCTACGCAGCCTCACTTCGTGTTCTCTCGGGTTACAAACTTCAAGGTGCACTTTTAAACATGCATGAAATTCGATATAGTGGATCTAACCAAAATGTTTTTTTTGTACACCAAAAAACAAAACAAAACAAAAAACAAAAAAACAAAAAACAACCAAAAAAACAAAACAAAACAAAAAACAAAAAACAAAAAAAAAAACCCAGCACGGTTACGCCGATAAATCCTGTAGGCAGGTTTTTATTTTATTTTATTTATTATTTTTGCACGCGTATCTCCTTTATCTAATTGGTTCTTGTTGGTAAAAAATCAACAACCTCGCTACGAGAAAGTATTTTTGCACTCCAAAATATCTCTAACTTACTTATTTTTTATTGGACTTTTTGTTGGAGCTATTCAAGAAAAAATACTCTAATGTCATTGCAAGAACAAAAATTTAAATTCCCCTAAAGCACTTCTTCAGTTTGAACTTTCATCAAGTAAAAGTACGATCACATTTTAAGGCGGGATTGCACGGAGTAATTTTCTCTGCAACTTGTCTCGCAACAGCGCTGCGACAGAAGCTGCAAGAGTGTCTACACGGTTCAACGGAGACGCAGTCCTTACCAAATGTAGAAACGAACTCTACTTTTTGCAACGATTGCTGCAACTTGTCTCGCAACATTTTTTCAAATTGCGCTGTAGGTTACACGCTGCAATGCTCCGTGCAACTTGTGTCGCGTTGCGAGACAAGTTGTAGATAAAATTGCTCCGCTTAATTGCGCCTTAAAGAATGCTTCATAATCAAATCCAATTCAATATGGTAAGCTAAAGATGATTGCTTTGTTGTACAGTGTATTCAAGCACAAGGTGGTGGTCGAACAAGAAATGTTGTACTTCGCTAGTGTAGTAATGGGACAAAGTCTAATCAGGAACATGCAAGGAAGGAATGAAATACGCAGAGACGCTCTTGTTTGTTTTGTCAATGCCTGCAGGTAAGGTTGTCTTCCGCACCCTTGCTAGTTATGATTGCATCGTTTTAACCAATATCAATAGAAACTTGCTTGATGGAACAACTTTTGCGAGGGAAAAGTGAAAATGAGTATTTTTACGATTTCCACGCAAATGCGTCGGCAGAACTTGTGTTTCGGCATCATTATTCTGATGATTGCATCCACCATTGATGCCCAAACGTCAAGTTTTAAGAAGTGTTATATGCGTGGAAACCGTCAAAAAGACTCATTTCAATGTTATTTTAACTTAGGGGAAATAGGTCGTCTTTTGTGCCACTTCGCAATTTTTGGCGAGAAAGGAAACAGAAAGACCAGGAAACCAGAGGGGAAACCCGGCCACTAGGCAAAATGTATAAACCTATTTTAATAAACGTTGTCATCGCCAAAGGCAATAGGCGATAAGTCATTCCGACATGGAAATGGTTTCGTGGAAAACAAATAACATTGAATCAGTCTCAACGATAAGGTCCATGTTCTTGACGAGAATAAGAAGCAGAAACACAAGTCATTCCAGCTATTCTTGGATCTTGGAATGACCTATTTCTTATTGCTTTTCGCCTATAGTGTCGCCTTGACTATCACCTTTTGGCGATGACGTTTTTTGAAATTTGGTGTATCTTAAACTGAAGTCAGATCCTCTACAGCTGGGGCGGTAATTTAGAAGTCGTTTAACGTTCGGTACCCATGCCACTTGGAAACAAAACCATACATGAACATTCCAATTCCTACTTTCCAAATTAGGTTTGGGCAGCAAGCAAGTAATTACGAACTAGTTATTACGGCTGCCCGCCACTACTGGAATGCTATAAAGCCATTTATTAGTGAGCCAATAGAAAGAGAGCTTTTGAAGGATCCACTGGAAGCTGTTCTTGGATGCATAGCTGCAGTGGCGGAAAAAACCATGGGTAAAGAAGACGAGGTGAGAACATCAGGGATTAGTTCGTTTGATTCGTGGTCTTTTCTGAACCGTCAATCATCTTGGGCTTATGAAAATAAGTCTTCGAACACGCACGCTCTGCTTCTGCTATCACAAGTTTTTTAAAATCTAAAATGTCTCGAGTATATTCCAAGGAGATTCTCAGTGCAGTTTATCCTCTTAAACCTCAGGGTATTGTGCTACAATTTCCGGCTTGCTTATGGACTTTGAATCCCCAAGGTTTTGGCAACTTACCGCTTACTGTATCTATGAACCAGTTCGATTTTGTATGTAATATATACAGTATGAGTGGCCGTGTTGTATCAGATACAGTCAATTCAAAAAACGTTGTCGTCGACCGGCTCAAGCCTACGCGACTGGACCGAAAGGAATATGGGTAAAAATCACTGAAGCGGTTAAATATTCGTTCTGAATTTATTGTTCCCGCTAGTAATAAGATAATAATGGCCAGAAACAATCCATCAAATGCATGTATTTGGGTTTAGAGAAAGGAAAACAAAGTAGTTATGATTCAGTTCACAATTTCGAAAATATGAAGGCATTAAGAAAAAGTCTCCTTCGACACTTCCCGCTCGCCTACGAAGGTCCGTGCTGTAAACCAGGCATAACTAGTCAGATAAAATTATGGAGTCAACTCGGCTTCAATGATTGCTACCCAGAGTTCCTTTCGGTCCAGTCGCGTAGGCTTGAGCTGGTCGACGACAACATTTTTTGAATTGACTGTATACAACCACGAGGCGTATCCGAGTGATTGTATATCTGATACAACACGGACACGAATACTGTATATGACTTATCAAACGCATAGGTTAGTTCCTTTGTGTTTCACTAAAATTTTCAAAATTAAAGTGAATTTGGCCAAGAAAATCCAACTTAAAGTTTATGCAAATGAACGCAGTTTTGTATCAGATTTACAACACTCTTCACGGTCGTGATTTCTGTTGTGTTTTCCTCATGAATTATTAATGAGTTTGATAAATTTAATTAAGTAGTGTTTAAAAAACGAGTAGGAGTGTTTTATCAGGTATAAAAGCACGAGGCGTAGCCGAGTGTATTTATACCTGATAAAACACGATCTACTAGTTTTTTGAACTGCTTAAAACACTCATGTTCAATTTATAAGATTTTGGTTCAACTGGAGCCACCACACACGTCACGAGCATGGATTTTTATACTTCGATAGAGATTTGACGTCACGGGCATGCGCAACCAGATTCAATAGAAGCTCCCACACGTTGGATATTGCGTGCTAAGGCAAAGACAGGCACGTTAGTCGAAGATCTTTAGGGTTGACTATGGCCTTGACGAAGCTCTATGTCTTCATCTAAACTTGGATGCATACTTCATTCCTGATGAAGTCATCCTCATAGTATTCGAGTGGTCTTTATAATAAAGATCACATGTGTCTTTATATAAAGACACATGTGTCTTTATATAAAATCACTTGAATACTAATGAAGAGGACTTTATCGGGTATAAGGGTTCATGCACGTGACGTGTATGGTGGCTCCAATTGGACCATAAGCTTATGAATTATTAATGAGTGTTTTAAGCCTTAATAGACATTACACTCATTAGCATATTGAAAGTATAAACCATAATTTAAATTAGAAACGCATCACTCAAATTAAGAAGTATTTTACCATTCAACTGTTTACTTCATGTAGAATCAGTACTAAAAGTATTGTCGAAGGGTTCATGTAACGGCCTTGAGATGACGTTATCTTGCTGTTCTTTCAGGAAGAAGATGAAACTGATGCACCAACTGAGACGAAAACTGCTTCAAAACCAAAATCAGTCAAAAGTAACAAGGCAGGAAAAGACAAGAAAGACAAGGAAAAGTCCTCTGACAAAAAGAAAGACAAAGCAAAAGGTACCTATTATAATTTGTTAGAATTCGAATTTTAATATTCTCGTTCACAGTTCCCTGCGCCATCTTGAAAAGTAGCCGTGCCTTTGCATGAAGCGAGACGAACGGTGAGCTTGCAATGAGAGACCTGTTTTTAACACCTTGGATAATTATTCGCATGTCTCTATCATTGCAAGCTCACTGTTCGTCTTGCTTCGATGCAAAGGCACGGCTACTTATCAAGATGGCGCCGGGAACTGTGAAAGGGACTATTGAGAAGCATGGGTGACTTATCGGTAAGTACGATCGCCTTTCACCAAGGCGAAGCGGTTCGCATTCCCTGACTATGCGTCGTATGTAAGTAGAGTTGTTTGCTCGTTATGTTGTGTGGTTTTCAACAAACATTCTAATCGAATTATTGTAAATATGGACAGGAATCAAAGCGGGGGGGGGGGGGGGGGGGGGAGATCACTCAGTAGCAACCACTTATGGGGGAAGGGGGTAAAATAGAAATACAGTGCCTCTTGAAGGGGATCATCTTTATAATATTGCAATCCTCGACGAACCCCCCCCCCCCCCCCCCCTCCGAATGACAACTCCTTTAGATAGCTTTCTTTACTCTAAATACTCTTGTTGTCATACCAACGCATCAAACAGTCATCATTGATCTCGGTTTCGTATTTGATTTCACCAGTGGATAAGAATAAAATAGGTAAAAGTGGTAAGGTAGATTCTTCAGATGGTAAAGGTACCGAAGGAAAACAAGACCAAGAAAGCAAAACTGCATCTTTACCAAGTGCTTTTGATGAAGAGCTAATGATGAGAGCTGCAATGTATGGCGTTCTGTTTCAGGCATACGCTGATAAGGTATTTGCATCCACTATTTATTGGTTTAGAAAGTTATTTGAATTTGATTCTGTATCAATGAGTGACGAACGGGTACTTTCCACTGTGCATTAGACGTACTATTGAAAGTTAGAATAGACTTCCTCTGCTCGAGCACAAGGTTTTCTCATTTCAGACCACGTATCATTCCCTAGAGTATCATTTCTTTGTTTAACAGTTGCGCACGGTTGCACATGAGAAGACACATGGATGTGAATACAAATCAAATAAAGAATCTTATGATCAATGGACACGTGGACATAAATGGGAAAATGAGCCGAGGAGGTCTATAGATCAAAAGGGTGGCAAGGAATTGGCAATTAGATAGAGGGGAAATACTCTATTGCTGGCTTTCACTTGATCTCATTTCCTGTCTCGTGCGGAAAGTTCATCAGCTGAATCGCAAGTTTTCAGTACAATTCTTTCTGGCTGACAGCACATGGTGGTCAGTGTTTGACCACCATGTGGAGTAGATAATGAAATTCAAAAACGTTTATTAGCTGAGTGAAAGCCAGCAATAAGCCTGAAGCGAGATGACGTTTTACCCCCGTCTCTAGGCCATAATCCTTTTCACACTGCTTTTGTTCTTTAATTATGACTATTGTTCCTGTATTCTCTAAGGAATCAAAAATTTTAATATGAAAGAATTTTAAAAACTATTATGGTATAGGGTCGGGGGTAAAACGTCATCTCGCTTCAGGCTTATTGCATATAGCTTTCTTTAATTTGTATAATTGCAACCCTATGTTTCTTAAATTAAACGTGAACAAGTCTTAGTTTTAATATTATCGATCAATTCAACTGGAAAAAAAGCTGGTAATGGTAGGATAAGTACTGATTGGGATATAAGGAAGTAAATCACTGTACCCTCTGTAGCCCGGTGATAACGACTACCTTTTTCTGTAACAATACGAATAAGAAATAGAGGTTCTGCACCATCACAGGAGGCAGGAACAATTGGATCTGGTCTAATTTGATTTACATGAGAAAGAATTCGGTTTCCCAGGAGGGAAGGCTCTATTGTTGTGCCTCCGGTCATGGCTGCCATCACGTTGATGGTGCAGAGCCTCTATACAATGATATGGCTACGGAGAGGGATAATATCTAAATGTAGAAGTGTTTTTTTTTTTAATGTCGTTTTTAGTGTGACTGGAAACAAGGTTTACGAGCAATGGATCAAGCAGTCAAGGACATGCCCAGAACACATCACAGATTGTAAGTCATCATCATATAAGTAATATACTCATTGACTTTTATTGAATTTTTTTCTCTCGCTTTGATCTTGATAATACCATGCCAGACATGGCAAAGCAGAAACAAAATCAAGCGCATGCATGATTACATTGGTGTAGAGATAGTACCGGAGTTGGAGGGGCGAGCACACGCGTTTTGGCGCGAAAATTCCCGCCCAATCCATAGGTAGCCCAATAAAATAGAAAAAGAAATACGATATATTTTCTCCCCACCCCACACCCCCCCCTACTCTCCATTATTTTACGGGTTTTTTTTTGTTTTTTGTTTTTTTGTTTTTTTTCCAATGTATTTACTAATAGTTACTGAACAAATTACTAATCTAAATCTAAAAACTAATATTTTATGCATAAAGGTTGATATTCAAGCATCGTGTGATTACAAATGCTAAGCTTGGAAGGAATGTATTATTTGACATGGGAAAATTCAAGGTAGGAATTCGGGATAGGTCTATTGTTTTACTATCGTCATAAGGAAATACAAATTTGAAGGGGAAAAAAATGTTCGCGAAGCATTTTGTTAGTGGTAAACTGACGCCATGCATCATAGACCTTTTCTGAGATAGTGAACGTGGTGCATTGTGGTCTAGCTTCGGTACAAACATCTTTTTTTCATCATGCCTTATATGGTGTTGTTTGTACCGAAGCTAGACCACAATGCATCCTGTTTATCGAACTCTGAAAAGGCCAATGCAAACGAACTACTGGCAACTGCTTTATTTTCTCCTGATATAGTGTATTTTTGGGATAAATTATTTACCGTCCCTTTGATAACCCACTGTAGATTAATCAGATATAAGTTACCCCAGAGCATTCAATCGTCCCAATACATTATCTGCCTTCTAAAATTTTCTTAAGTTTTAAAATGTTGGTATTTTTCATCAGAACGAAAGTGATGACGTCATATCATCCATGTGGAGGCACGTGGCGCTAAACTCCAAGGATCCACTGGACCAACTCACTGCTTATCAGAATGCAATAGAAGTGCTGGAGGTATAAATATTACAATGAATGGACTACTTGTACGATACTGCGGCCATCTTGGATCGCAGGGCGTTATGAGGTGTCCAGGGGGCAAAACGAAACAAAGATGTCGGATAATATATAGAGTTTTTGTGTTCAATATTTATTGTTTTCATGGGTAAAGGTGATCAATGTGCCGTCTTTGACTGTAATAACAACAGGCGATGTAAAGATAAATATATCGTCCACCCTCACATTAACTCTCTGGATGACCCATGATGCGTTGCGATCCAAGATGGCCGTCGTATCGTCAAAGTAGTCTGTGAAGCTGTGGGTGAGATAATGACGTTCAATAAGCGGAATTGATTATGCTGCTGACAGACCTACCTTAGTATGAACAAAATGTTACAATCGCGCTACTTATCTTTAATTTCGACCCCAGAAATCGAAAGAGAATGTCTTATTTAGTAACTACTGAAAATTTGAGAGTAATATGTTCAATATTTTGGGAGTAAATGTTTTTTGAAAGCGGTATGATTTACAAAGAAATGTATGCTTGTGTGGCAAGACTTGACTGGTGTCGGTTTGCTTGAATCTTTTTATGCTATGAGGAAAAAACTAAACAAAGATCGGCCTATAGACTGTTAACTAGGGGTTTACAAGTAATTTTCTTTTTTCCCTAGAGTCCAGAAAGTGATTGGCAGAAAGTAGAGTATCTTGTTGAGTTTGGTGAATGGCTGTTTGTTAACGAATACCCGAAAACTGATGCTATGGATCAGGTAACCATTTATTGGTTGTCTTTAGTCAATGGGGAATAAGGTGGCAAACAATAGACAGATTAAGATTCCCGTTTTTCCTACCCGCAAACGGCAAACGTGACCACATATTCATCGTTTCCCTACATTTCACTTTACCTTTTGCAAACCTTCCCGATAAAGACAAGTATTCTTTTGTTTATCTACTACTTGGAGATTTTTGCAATTCCTTTTCACTAATTCTAAAGAATTTTTTAATGGTCAACTGACGTTTCACGTTTGCCGTAAACGAGAATCTTAAACTCTCTAATAGGAAGATTAATATACTGCACACAATTAAACAGTTACATTATTAGTATACGTATACACCTTTCTCATGAATAGCCGCCAAACGCGGTTGGGACTAAGGACAATTGCATGGATGCGAGGCCAGAAAGGCCTCATTAATAAGCAAACTCTACTCAGTACGATCTTTTGTGTCAAAGTCATTCACCCTTACTTCAAGAGACGCTTAAAAGAACTCGAATTGGTGAGATAAATGACTTTGACACAAAATATCGTACTGAGTAGAGTTTGTTTATTAATGAGGCCTTACTTACCTCGCTTCCATTCAATTGTCCCTAGTCCCAACCGCGTTTGGCGGCCATTTATGAGAAAGGTCTATTTGAATATTTCAAATCATAAAAGTCCCTACGTTAAATTTCGTGACTCAAAACACATGCTTGGTTCAAAGAGTAATGTTGTCACTTATGCTTATCCTATCTACCCGTAGTTCCTTTGGGCAGCTGATATACTGATTAACAAGACATCAAAGGAAGGCGTATCTCCCACTCTAGGTATACAAGATCTTGAAATACTTTAGCTGTATTTACACCTTCTTTAGGAACTTTTCAATGTCATGACTTTGTTAACGATCCCATTAGAAAGAGAAGGAGACGGTATGAGTGACACCAGCAGCCCAAATGCAACCAAATATGTTCCTCGTCGACGTGAGTCAGTGATTGGTCAACGGCCATCTGAAATCGCTATTAAAACAGAAGAAATGACCGATGTACGTCAGCTGGAGACGCTGTGTCGTATTCACGTTATGTTGGCTCAAGTGGCTGGTAGATCATCACCACACTATGCAGACTATATCTTGATTTCCAGCGGATTTGTTCACCGAATACTTGAGGTAAGATACCATCCCCTGGTGTAAAGTTAGTGCTACTGGAATCGTACCGGTTATATTATACCCGAGCTATACTAGTGCGAGCTGGAAGGCTCATTGCACTTTAGCTTCAAACCTTAGATCTGCAATCTGTGATGAGCAATTGCCCTATTTCACTATGACGTCACATCAAAACAATCTATTGTTTAAACGCAAAGGATCATGGTCGTCGGAGGGGGTCAAATCAACGCGAATTCACCGAAAATTGTTCTAAAACCCGTATCAATTCACGAAGAGAAGTAGAATAGCCAGCAAACGCTCAGAATATTTTTTTATAGTACATTTTAACACATATTATATCTGAAAACCAGGCCATTTTAGATTAAACTGTTTCGCTAGGAGCAAATTTGGTTGAATTTTCTATTGGATTTGGCGATTCTCTCCCCCACATAAACAAGCAGTGACGTCATAGTGAAATAGGGCAATTCACTGACTTTTGTCTTCACTTTCGCGTAATTTATTGGGGTAATAAGGATAATAAAAAATCACTTTTATTTAAGTGTCTAGTCGTTCTAGCGGCTTTGCACTAATTGGGGACACTTTTCGCTTACACGCACTACCACTACATTCAATATTCTATGCACACATCGCTCAACTCACATGTTGATTTTTACGGAGGGAGGAAACCGGAGAACCCGGAGAACCCGGAGAAAACCCTCGTAGCACAGGAGAGAACAACACACCAAACAAACTCAATTCACATGTGGCGACCGCAGGGCTCGAACCAGCTGGACCCGACCCGCTGGACTCACAGCGGTGAAAGACGACGCGTTAGCCGCGAGCGCCATGCACCCATGTGATCTTTGTAATCGCGTGTACAAATTCTATGTTATGCCAGATATCAATCCACTCGGCTGAAAAAATGATCCGTGAAGGTGGAAAACCAGGTGAACGAGCTCCTTCCAAGAAAGGCAAAGACAAGAAAGAGGTATTTATTCACTTAGTTATTCATTTAGAGTTAACAACAACCTCTACCAAAACGTTGAAATATCGAGAATTATTATTGATAATCGTAACCTACAAACAAAGGTACAAACAAAGTCATGGTAAGAACATCAGAAACTATGCCGTGTAAATACGGCCATTGCTGCTTGGAGAATAAATAATTAGAGCCTAAAGAAAAAAAAGAAAAAAAAGAAAAAACCTCGTTTAATGTATCATGGTTTGGATTTCAAAATTTTATTTTTTATTTTTTCGAGTCTCAGAGTAAATCTGAAAAGGCCGGCTCCAGATCCTGTCTGCCTTTATCGATGGAGGCTTGGTCGACGTTCGAACTACCAGAGAAGGTATGCATACTGCTTTCTTCTCTTCTCTCCTCTTTCCTTTCCTCTACTCTCATTTTTTCTTCTCTTCTCTTCCCCCCTCCTTTTGTAACATTTTGGTAGTCATCATGGAAACGGCATATTGCTTTTGCTGGGTTTTTTTTCTTCTTCTTTTCTTTCCTTTCCTTTCCTTTTTTTTTTTTTTTTTTTTTTTTTCTTTTTCTTCTTCTTCTTTTTTCCTTTTCTTTCTTTCTTTGTCCTTTTTTCTTTTTTCTTCTTCGGCGGCTTTGTGCGATTTTTGTGCGCGCACACATCGTAGGATCAAATGGAACAGTCGGATATTGTCAAATAGTAAGCAGTCACCTTAACCATTATGGTTTCTTTCTCTTTTTTAGCTTCAAGAGTACTTCAAACAAGACATCACAGGGTCAATGATCAGCAAAAACAGCATCAAAAAACCGGTTAGTTTTGATCTTATGACAGAGAGCGCTAAAGAAAGGTTTTTAAATATTCTGTAAATTTGAGAATAGAAGCTTTTTGGCTCGGTCATAACTAAATAATTTAATAAAATAAGATACATGATCATAGTAAAGTTTTATAACGTTTGGTTCAAGGGAGATGGTTCGTCGTCATGATTGAGACCAGGATTTCTTGGACTTCCGGTATAACAGCGCACGCACTCAAAGACTTGCCAAAAATTAAAAATATTCCCCCCCCCCCCCGATTTTTAGTTCGTACTATGATTTTTACTTTGATTTTGAGTTCGATTTAATTTTTACTTTGCTTATTTTGACCGTTTATATCTCACTTTCCGAAAATTGCGCCAAAATATGGATTATGCCAGAGCCCTCGTTCTTCGCCGCAGGCCAGAAGAAACGAAGGCTCTGGGTACGAGATTGGTAAATCAGTTCAAAACTAACGCATACGCATATTCCAGCTTTTGACACTCGGACTAAGTAGTAATCATTTCAAATGCGTTTTATTTTATTCCTAACATTTAGCTTTGTTATATGTAGATGCTGGCAATGTACTACCTAAATACACTAGTTAATGATCTCGGTGAGCTAGGTTATCATCAGCTGGGGCTACCTGTGTTAGTCATGTCACAAGTCATAGCGGATTTGATACTGGAGCAAGAACATCTTCAGCGACTTGTTCACCTCAGGTAATTAGTTTCAATTACAATTGATATTTGTTTATTGTCAAACTCAATGCATTTCTTTCCAGGCTACGCTACTTCACTGAACCTTTGTAAGTTACCCCAAGACAAAAAAAATGTCCATTTGTGTTGGCGCGACTATGCCAACCGTCTCCAAGGCTACCCAAAATTTTTTCATACAAATTAGCCAATTACGATTGAGTATTTTACAATAACTTACCAATTTCTCGCGCGCTGATTGGTTATTTTTTATCATCAATGAGAGGACAGACAGATAAAGTTGACGTCAACGAGCGCGCGCTCTTTCCGTCGGTTGTTTTGATCGCTAAAAATGAGTTGTTTTTATCGTTTTTGTTATTGTAAAAAACAAATAGACATCAGTTTCAGTTTTTATGTGTCTGTCCTCTTATTGACAATAAATTTCGTCATCACATTGTCAAAGTAGTATGCGGATCCACCATTAATTTATCGTCAATAAGAGGACAGACACATAAAAAACCGATGTGTATTTGTTAATTTTTATTGTGTTTAAAGACACAATAGTATTTGCGCAAATCTTCACATTTTCCCATTCAAAAGTAAACTCAAGAATTCAGGGTCGGTGTCCACTGGTAGAACGAAGCTTGGGATTGGACAAAATAACAAACACAAAGAAAGCATGATTTATGGTGAACAATGTGTATTGTTCTACATGTGAGCTGCGTTCTTTGTTTTATCTCACCATTCATTGTTTGTTCATCCACTCCCAGGCTTCGTTCTGCCGGTTGTGGATTACCCCCCGGAATTCATCACCATTCTGATATTCAGCGTCAAATATGCGATTTGTGAATTTGATTTAAAATTTGTTTGGGTAGCCGTGGTTAATGTAGTTGCGGTCTTAGAGTAGTTTTCATATGACTGTGAATAGCTTGCTGCGTGAACACAGTCGTTGCGCGAGAATTTACTCTTCATCCAATCAATTTCCCAAAACATGGCACGAACACTGCGCGGACTTCAAAGTCATTTATGCACGAAATAAGTAAGAATTTTTTGTCGAAGGGTTGGAGGGGGTGGGGGGAGATTATTATACTTATGATGGAGTAATCAGAGCTAAAAATATAACTTGTCCTGTCAAATCTTTGCTTTGCTGGTCATTTTGACAGGTAACTTTAGCCAGAAACGAGTTATGATAAACAGCGGCTAACCATTCGTTATTTTTAGCCCTGGTTAATGGGAGGTGGCATTGGTCCTATACCCCCTCTAGGGTATTGTCACATGGTCTATCTACAGCGTGGGTCATTAGCCTTTAAGCCATCACTGCGTGAAGACCAAGACAAGTCGTAAATTTAATTTTTTTAACGAGGTTTGCTAAAAATGAAGCTTTCGATTTCTATTTAGACTCTGGCAAACTCTTAACTCTGGCTTAACACAAGGCCAGACTGGATTTATACAAAAGCCCATCAAAATTGAAGATTTCAAGGCTAATAACCTAAGACTAAGATTCAATAGGATTTCACTGCAAGGAAACATTTGCTACTTTGGCCGCTATAGTTTTACAAAGACCTTTATAATTGTATCATGTAATTGCCCTATTTCACTATGACGTCACTGCTTGTTTATGTGGGGGATGGAATCGCCAAATCCAATAGAAAATTCAACCAAATTTGCTCCTAGCGAAACAGTTTAATCTAAAATGGCCTGGTTTTCAGATATAATATGTGTTAATATGTACTAAAAAATATTCTGAGCGTTTGCTGGCTATTCTACTTTTCTTCGTGGATTGATACGGGTTTTAGAACAATTTTCGGTGAATTCGCGTTGATTTGACCCCCTCCGACGACCATGATCCTTTGCGTTTAAACAATAGATTGTTTTGATGTGACGTCATAGTGAAAGAGGGCAATTGTTTGTAAAACTGTATTCACCATACAATATATAGTTTTTCTATTCGGTGGATAATTGAATACCTTCATTGCAATTGTTTTCTTTATGTCACTTATAGGATAATGCAGCTGTGTCAGCAGCTGAACCTCTTGTCTGGTGCCTCCCTCCATGAAAGACTTACCGGGAACTTATACCTAACAGAACAAGAACAGGCAAAGTGAGTAAGAGAATGGTGTGCGTTTAACTAAAGTAGACTACCTGCGTTACAATGCAATTCACTGGACAGGACTACACTGCAGGAAACCGAATATTAGTCATTCCCAGGTTGAGAAAGAGACTGCGTTGACTTGGCTTTGAAGTGCATTGAGGGACTGTTATCGGGGACATATTTCCAAGATGGCGTCTATTTAGTCTCCTATAACAGACCCACAATGCACTGCAGTGCCAACTCGACCCAGTCTTCTCCTCAACCTCGTAATGGCTAATACTGCACTGAACTGCACTTATTTGCGTGAAGCTATATTGGACTGGAATGCCTCACTAAGTATAGGTAATAACACGGTTTCGAGTTCAATTTGGGATTAATTTGCACGAGTGCATGTGTTTTTCAAGGATTTGAAATTGCACGAGACCGTACTTAGTAATAACAAATCTGAAAAAAATTACAAAAGAAAGAGACGAAAATATGTAAAATATTCCTGACAGTTGTTGAAAGCGTTCAGAAAACTTTGCGGCTCATTCTTGGGATCTCGTAGACCAAAATATTGTTTAAGTACTTACCACATCGTATTTAATCGTCTTACTTTTGCCTAGTAAAATAGCTGCCATTTTCCCCCTCGATTTGCTTCAAATGTTCCTCAAATTTTTCGTCACAATAATCAGTCATCTTATTGGCTAAAATCATTTTCTATTGTTTATTATCAAATCAAAAAAGATAATTCCGTTTGTAATTTGCACTGAATTACACTTTTTGCACTGTATTACGTTTGAACAACATTGCTCTAAGCCAATCAGAATTGAGTAATTTTTTCATGTATATTATCAACTCGACAAGTGTTTCATATTCAAAATGACATATCGATGAAGTTCCCAATGTTTCTGACGATAGAACCTACGCGCACGTGTCACCATATTTTTTTACAATGATAAATATGTACCCAATGATAAACACAGTTTGCAGACGATTGATTAATTTGATTAATAACTTTCTATTTCGAGGTCTCGTGAGGAGATCGAGATTTGGAAGGAAAAGCAAAGGCAAGTCAGTATTGAAGAAGAGCGTACCAGAGCAACTAAAAGCATCATATTTGATCACAAGCCCAGTAACCTTGACAACAGATCACGTGGTCCTGGATTAGCGAACAGTGACGTAGAGTATGAACCCTGGAATAAGTACAAAACGGTGATAAGTGGCGTTAAAAACAGAGAAGTGTGGACTGCTCAGGCTGAAATACTTATAAACCAGGTGCGAAGAATACATTTATAAGCTGAAATAAGACGATATTTAGAGTGAGTCGTCATTCACGTACAAAAATTGAATTTTTGTTGGTTTGTTTTTAGTTGAAAATACGTTACACCTTTTTTTTTTAAGAAAAGAAAGGCAATTTTTCAATAAAAAACCAAAACCGGTAATTGTTTTATTTGTTTATTTATTCATTCATTTATTTATTTATTTATTTACTTATTAATTAATTAATTATTTATTTATTTGTTTATTTTTTATTTATTTATTTATTTATTTATTTATTATTTATTCATTCATTCATTCATCCATTCATTTATTTATTACTTATTTATTAATTAATTAATTATTTATTTATTCATTTATTTATTTATTTATTTTCCGGAAGTTTTTATCAATTTTCCGAGTATCTAATGATATTTGATTGTGTTTTTTACAGGGTCATTACCAAGTTGCAAGACAGCTACTATACGAAGCCAACATATCGGCCAGGGTAAGTACTTGTGTCGTACTTGAACATTGAACTTTTTCTGCTGAAAAATAATCATTTAAATTTCTTATCCTAGCAACCGATTTTAATGCTGGTTTACAATTCCAATTTCGTTTTTGGTATTGGAGTCCTTAAATAAATAATGTAGTAACAAAAAGTGTTCCACATTACAACTATATTTCTCTATTTTTCGGTCGGTAGGCATTTGAAGACCATTCCACACTAGCAAAGATCTTGGTACAGCTAGCTGTTCTTGCTCTTGCCGAGTCTAACTGGGGTCAGGCAATATCCTTCCTTAAAGAAGCGCAGGTTTGTTATCGACATGTTTCTTTTTATAGTTTACATTTTATAAAGGCGCTCTGTAATGTTTTGTATTAAGTTTAGACTGCTTTATACGCATGAAAGGTCATTAGTAATAAATATAGATCACTACCGCAATTTCTATACGCCCTTTTTCTATACGTCTTTTACGTCTATGTCCGGTTCAAAAGATGGAACCTTAGAATAAAAACAAGATCAAATAGAATGAAGAATGAAAATCAAACACTAAATGCTAACCAATCTCCTGCTACTTCCAACCAACATCGTACAGCATAGGTCTGTTAAACTGAAAATAGCAAGAAGGTCCGCCTGTTCGTTTGGCTAATTCTAACCTCAAACTATAGTTACCTTATTTTTCGTTTTCGTTTTTTGTTTTTTTTTTTTTTTTGTTTTGTTTTGTTTTTGTTGTTTTTGTTTTTTGTTCTGATCAGTCTTTAATATGTCCGGACGGACTTTAGGACGGTAAATAACTTATTTATTTTTTCCCGTGTTTTTTTTTACTTGTTTTTGTGATCGTTTTGTTTTGTTGTTTAGCGGCAAAGGATACCGGACCGCGCGCGCGGGCAGATACTGACAAAATACTGCCCGCTCCAACAGCCAATCAGAACGAACGATTTTTTAGAATACCGGACTGGAAAAAAATAAATTATTTTACTTTCCATTGATTGTTTGCACATCGGGAAATAATATACTTACAAGAATCAGTTATTTTCCATCATAATAGGCTACTAAGTTCAGTACTATTTTTTTTACTACGGGTTTAGTGCGAGCACTCTATCATTGGTGATACATAGTTTATTTTACTTTATATTGTTTGCAAATGGGAATGAAATATAGTACATAGTTATTTTTCCATCATAATATACTACTAAGTTCAGTGCTATTCATTACTAGTGCAATAGTCCATTAGCTGCTTGTCTGAATTCAGTTAGGAAAACAATATAAATACAAGGACTGAAGCAAGAGTTGACTAGAAAAAGAAAAGAAAGCACAAAGTAAAACGTTTCCCAATCGATAGTGCACCCGGAATATAGCTGTACTACGAAAGCGTCAAGTAAATTGTAGAGAAAACCTGGAAAATAACAACAGGCGTAGAGGAGAAGCGAGTACAACACCATTTTCACTGCCTTAGCTGTTCGTTTTTCTCTAGTTCTATTCTGTTCGTCAGTAAAATTGCCTTGCGGGAAGGTTCGACGTGATTTCCAAAGTCTGAATGAAGTCATGATATTAAATATCCACCATCTTCGCTTGATCTAAACTGGGTCCGACCCCAATATCTAAATTTAGATCTTTGGGTCGGACCCTCTTCAGACTGTACTCTAAACCAACTGAAGTGGAACATGGTTCAATTGTTTTATTTTAGCCAATCAAATCATTTAAATGAATGTGCGAAAGCTCTAGCAAGTCAAGCAAGCTTCGCCAGTCAGATGAAGGTTATTTCGTATTTCACTATTGCCGTGTTAATAGCTGAATTGTAAGACTCTTTCGATTACATAAATTTCGAATCAAGTTTTAAACGAATTTCTGTTAACAATGAGTGGTCGGCAAAGATATCAAAAGATAACAGACCAGCAACGAACTATTTTAATGCGTTTTTACAACAACGGCATGACAAGTAAGGCTGCCGCTTATCAAGAACAAGTTAAACGCGCAGCAGGAGAATCCAATCTTGACGAAGAAAGAGTAAAGGTAAGTTTGAATCGAAGAATATTTCTTTACAAACGGTCAATTACTTAGTCTATTGCTGGTTTTCACATGACGTCAGCAAAACATCAAAATCTAAAATATAGATCGTATAAAGACATTTCTCAAGTATGTTTTAGAAATCAGTGTTATAAGTCACAAGAAAAAGTTTCGAGGCATTTCGATGTTTGGTTCTCGAGTTATGAAGGTTGAGTTTGTGTCACGCAATACTGTCACGTCTATCTAAATAGCTATAAAAATATTAAAATAATTTACTTTAGTTGAAAGATTTTCCCTTAGACACGTTTAAAATATCTATTTAAAGTCTTTGTAAGTGAAAAATAGTCAAACATATTAAATATTCCATCATTTTAAGCCTTTGGAATTTCGTCCGCCATGATGGTGAACCTACTTGGAACACCAAGATGGCCGCTCCATACATTTTAACCAAATATTGCGTAATGTTTACTCGCCTATAGTTCCGCAACTAAATGCTCTACAGCCTTAAAATTTGGCCAGTATATGTAAATTGGGCCGCTTTACAAGAATATAAAACTTCTATTTCATTATAATGCGAATTTATGCTTTTGAAATTCATGATGACGTAGGTGAAAACCAAGAATAGACACAGTAATTTAAAGATTATAGTCTTTCTTCGCTACACGCGTCTTTTGTCAGCTGGCATGGTTGGCTGTCACAGATCACGGCGTGTTGTAATTATGAGCTTTGTGATTCGTGTTAGTTACTGATAATTGCTCGTATAAAAGTAAGAACTACTCTTTTTTATTTCGTTAAAATATTAGAAATGGATAGGTAATGAAACATCCAAACGTAAAAGAGGGGCCAGTTGTATACAGCTCGAACAGTCATCGACAGGAATGCCGGACGCGAGTACTCCACCACAACCACCCAAAAGAAAAGCTCCTAGCTTTATAAAAGGCCCAAATTGCTACAACGCATTTTGTGCTGAATTTTTAAAGTCTGGTGAGTATTCTCCTAGTGTAAAAAGAGTTCTTACGTGAAACTTTCGATCTTCATGCGTTTAGTTGTTTATAGGCCGTTGTTATGGCAATCTTACGTACCAGCTCAGCGTAACGATCGATATGCACGGTACGATACGAGGGGTCGCTTGGGCTTGCGGGATTGACCATTTTTTGGTGCGGGATTACGATGTTTTATTTTTTTGATGGAATATAACCGTGGTTTTCAAAACTACGCGACCTCGACAAATTCGGTACAAGCTCAAATTAACCCTGCTCAAAACATGCGGCGTTTTGACTGTCGTCGATCAAAAGTCTAACAAAGGAACGCATTGTTTGACGGCACCTTAACAGCTCCATATAAAGAACAAGTCATAACTGAGAAAGGATTTAAATAATTGCTTAACCCGACGTTTAATTGATAAAAATGAGAATATACCTTGCCTTTTTTTCAAACCCAACAGATACCTGTACTGGTGCCAGCAGAACAGATAAAAATAGGCAGGCAGCACAGCTATGGCAAGAAATGTCCAAAGCTCAAAAGGAAGAGTATGTGGCCAAGACCAAACAAAAACCTGTTGATGAAATGTGTGCAGAAGAAAAAGAAGCGCTAATAAAAAAACACAAAAAGCAGCTATTCAGGGAGGTTGGTACAGTTTGTAATATTATAATTTTATATGATATGATAAATGCGTAACTAAGGAGCGTTTTTCTTCTTTTCTGACCAAAATTACGAAAAATAATGTTTGCTGGTATTTGGTTTAGTACATTGCTTAAAAATATCCCAAAAAGTCACTTAGACGTTTTCGCACGTAAGGCTTACTCATGAGCAATGAATATGCTGGATTTTGTTATGCCATCGTCTTCTCATTACATAAATATTTCGGCATGAGGGCACACATATAGAGGATATTACATGGGCGCGCGGAGATACGAAATTTATCTTCGAGTGTTGAAAAGATCTCTCACGAGTGAGCGCAGCGAAGAGAGATCGTGAAATTTTCAACACGAGAAGATAAATTTCGTATCTCCAAGCGCCCATGTAATATTCTGTTTATTATATAATTATCAATGAAGTATGTTTTGGCTTTTTCAGGCAATTCTTTCCGTGTATTTTTGAATAGTCATCGCAATGGTGTTATTTTCACACGTGAAAATAACATGTTATTTTCACGTGTGAAGATATCAATTTTTCGAAATAGAGAAATAGATATTTCATTGGTAATTATATAATGAATACTTATATTCATGTTTAGAAAAACTCATGGTGACTTTTCAAAAGAAATCAAAACTGTGATTTGGTAGTTTTATGTCAAGTTTGACCTTTATATATGAATTGGTTAAGTCTTAAGTAACTCGACCAAATAAATTAGGACAAAGAAGTGGACTTTATGGTTGCGAGTCAAAACTCTTCTCATAGCCAAAGCAACAAATAACTTTTCATTATTTTTTCACTCTTTTTTGTTTATATTTTCTCAGAAGTATGTATGAAATATGTAATTTATAAATTTTGTGCGGAAGGAAGCCCTGAACACTTCGGAGATAAAAAATACCCAGTTTGAAGGGGGTTCCTGTTTGAAAGTTAGGAAAAAGGTAAATTTTACTTGGGGACCAAAAACATTGTTCATATAGAGGTTTCACTGTATATGCATCATAACAGACGATCAGTACAATATAAAATATAATGCGATCTTGGTTAATCTTTAATCTTAAGTGCATTCATTCAAATGATTTTACATAATTTATGGTACAATGCCATCATCCTCACAAACCCACCAGTAATGCTTTGTCAATAATGTTGTAACTCCCTCAAATAAAGGTCGAACAAATTGTGCAGTCTTCATTCTAAAAGTGCAATAGAAGGATGCTTGTAATTTTATTTAATTCACATTACATAATATTGTCCTCAAAAGAAATGATTACTAATTTTAAATTTAGCACTCAGATTTATAAACCTAATGTTTACAAAATTAAACAATAAAGTTTAAAACTGTTTATATAGGAAAGAACCAGTGAAATTCTAAGGATAAAAAGGTTCTTGATTAATTTTGCATTGGTGGTATAACCACTGTCAGATTTTTGTATGCAGATTGTTATACTGTATTGTATATAGTGATGTAACTGAATTTCAAATGTTTTGCATATTGAATACATTTCAAACTTTAAATTACATTTCCTGAACTTAATAATAATTATGTAATTAAAAGAATGCAATATATACTATCTTCGGATTAATTCTTATGAATCAAATAGCAGTCTTTAGATAATATATTTACTAACATTGATATTAGTTAGGAATGTACACATATTTAAATTGAATTTGAACAAGGTATTCATGGCATATAATTGTTGTTTCTTGTGATGTATGCGATATTTATACTCAGTGCACTTAAATTTTTATAACTTAATTTTTGTTCATATCATTAGGTTATGTTTCTAGAAGACATGGGATGCGAAATATCAACAATACTCATGGAACCATCTGGACAGATTTTTAATATGGGTTCTTCTGGTGGAGAGAATTTCCTGTCCTCTAATATAGAGATCACATTGAAATTTAAGGAACATTTTGGTAAGGCATATAGTTTCAGAAGATATATCCAGGGGCAGATCCAGGGGGTGCGCAACCCCTGGTTTGACTTTGTTTCCCTACTTCGAAGTAACCAATACTGGTTTTTACTTTTGATTATAAGGGGTGCACCCCCCTGAGTTAACTAAAACAAAATCTTGGAACTGCCCCTGATATCCACGCCCTTATGTACCCTATTTTTTTGAAATTCCCCTTTATCCTCTGAACCAGTTTTCTTTCATACTGTTTCTGTAATTTTTTTTTCCGCTTGAGGCATCCTTACTGTCTGGAATTTTCAAAATTCCTTTGTGGCATGGATATTTTTCGTTACTAAAGAATATTCTCATGTCAAATATTTTAAAATGTTATACTTATACATTTTTTATTTCAAAATTCCAGCTTCCAACCATGACAAGTATGATCATCAAGATTTGGCAAAGATGTTCAACGAAAAATATAGTAAGCCTTGTAAATAATAGATTAGGATAAGTAATAGAGTGTGGACATGTCTTTTAATAGTTGACCTTTTATTTACGTTCTACTTGTTGTGCAATCCTAAACCAATCACAGTCTTTGGTTATACACTTCTCTGGGTAGCCCAGTGGTTGGACTGGGAAAATCACTTTGTAGGTGGCCTGGTGGCCTGGGCTTCATATTATAGTTTACCTTTTATTCAATTTTTTAATTGTGTCATGTGGAGCTAAATCTTCCCTTTTGTCTCAATGCAGGTGAAGCTGTTGGAAAATTCTCCCGGGTGCCATATTTGAAAGGTGGGTTTGTTGTGAAAGGATTGCCTGATGGTATTCCTTTCCGCAAACCCACTCATTATGGTCACAAACAAATTCAGGCCATCATGTCATGCAAAGGCAACATAGTCTTTGAGCTAGCTACCACTACTCAAAGTAGTAAGCAAAAAGCCTGTGATACAGACAGCTGTCAACAACAAGAGATACCAGAGATAGATGTTCATACAAAAAAAGAACTCCTCACAAAGATATGTGGTGAGCCAGCTGCAAACAGAACACTGGAAGGAGCTGAGGAAAAAATCAAAGAAGATGAAGTGGAAGTTGTTTCTCTTTCCTTACGCCAAGATGAACGATTAATACTTTATCATAATGAAATTTTGAAGCATTTTGATAGCGATGGTATATTAGCGGTGAAGGACAACCTTGCACACTCACTGGATATAACGGGTATGGTGATCCCAACATACACAATGACAGACGAAGAGTTCTGGTTATTCTATTGCAATGACAGACACCCTCAGAGTATCCAGCATATATCTAAAAAGGCAAAATTAAGAGGCTACTGGTTGGACAGGGATGCCAAAACATCTGACTACAAGCTTTTAGCGCAGAAAACATCTGTCAAAGCAGAAGCTATCATAACATCTGCAGTTGGGCCTTTATACTTCATAGAGGAAATTGAAGTTGAAGAGGGAAATATTTTTAAACCTTCACTTCTCTTCAAGAAAGCTATATTGAACACTCTACACCAACAAGGCTTTATCAAGAATTTGGAGTCTTTACACTGAAAAGTCCACTCATCATCATTTAACTGTATCTCAGGAAGAAAAAATTATAGCAATACAGGATTTGTATGGAAGAAAACTGGAAGTTCCAGAGAGTAGGGGGAGGGGGTGCTTCTAAAAAATTCTGTATTTGGGGTATGGATATTTTTTGGAACTATATATGTTTATAATTATTAAATTGTTGATACATATGCATTAGTACACTTAACTGTCATTGCAAACTGTTATCATTTTTCCAACAATCATGTTCTATTCAACAAACCCAGACTGCATACCACTTTTCAAATGGAAAAGAGCAACTTTGAATTCAGAAAAAATTAATGGTTGTCAAAGATTGCAAAGCTCTAAACTTTGAGTGTTTAGTTGATTTTGTTTAATTAATTAAAAGCTATTAGTGTCTCTTAAATAGGTAACTCATTTTGTGTGCAATGTTGTCTTGACTTCCTTGAAAGAAAAGCAGTGTGACAGTGATATATTGCAAATTAACATTGCAGTTTTTCTCGCCCATGCAACAAATGACGGGACTGAACAAGCCAGATTTCAAGTCTGATCAATCAGTTTGAACTGTGGTCACAAGGATTTAAATTGTTATCAAAACCGATCCAATTTGTTTTGAAGCTTTGAAATGAGATACAGACCTCATACACTACATATAAATAATATTGCAAAGTTTTTGTTTCTGCAATAATATAATATTGGATGTAGACATTTGGCAATATAGTTAAATGTTTTGTGCGATCTGAGGCAAATATTTTAATTTAAAGTAACTAATTATGTGAAATTACTTTGACAATTTGTTGCTGACTATTGGGGTGAGGATTTATTTATATTGATATTACTAGAGTCATCATGAGAGATACAAACCCAAGTGCCTAATTACACAGTGAAAAAAGTATCCTCCATACAGTGTATATACCATCATCACAAACAATATCTACAAATTGTTTTTAATCCATTATTTGTAAGCAGGTGAAAGATAAAATCACATAATAAACTTAAACAAATCTATTGAATTTAATTAAAAGTTTTTCAAACCACTACTTATGGTCTTATTTTAATAATACACTTTAATACAGTTAATTATACAGCTTCTCATTAATCCAGTATGGGATTAATTAGGCAGCTATTTAATTAATAGGTAATGGGGTTTCATGCTCCCCAATCAAGAAGTAATTAGACTCGAAAAAATTCCTCTGACTGCCAAATTGGACTCGGCCTATGGCCTCATCCAATTTTGTCAGTCCTCAGAATTTTCCTCGTCCAATTATTTCTTAATTGGACAGCATGGAGTCCTACTACATACACTAATTGTTTTAAATATATTTGATGACTGCATGGTTTTCAAAAACCCTGAAACAAAAGTATTTAAGGTGTAACACGTACGGTACAGAGCTAAAGAGGGTTTTTGAAAACCACTTAGGACCTTCTTTTAATATGTAAAGATGAGTTGCGCCAGTTTGTCAGGGGTAAATTTGTGTTTTGATCGATGTATACACTTATTTCAATAAAGTTTGTCACCAAAAACCTAGAAAGCTGAGATCACTGAGGATCATGGGAAACAATTCATTTTAAACAAATAAAGCTTTTTTTGATACAAACTGCAGCTTGAGGATGCTCAGGAGAGGTGAGACTATCTGGTAAAAGACGTGTAAGTCCATCAACAATTATCAGGCGGTTGAAACATGAAAAATGTATCTACCCATAATCCTTGTCGGCCTCAGCTTTATGGCTTTTCAGGTGACTAACTTTATTGAAATAGCTGTATGTTAAACGAAAACTAAACTATAAATACTTGTTACTATATTTCCAGATTGGTAGATTGAATAAACTGATTGATTGATTGACTTGCAAAACTCGCCGAGTACTCACCAAAAACTTTCGAGCCCGAAGATTGTCTAATTGTCTATTATCTTCATTAAAAAAGAAAAGAAATTCCCTCTTTCATCATAATTTCCCGTTTTTTTTTGTGTGTTTTACTTTTTTAGTGACATATGCCCCGTTTACAAAAAGCCGGATATTTTTTTACCCGAGTAAAACAATGTGCGTTTTCGCATCGTTTTCGATCGTTTACTTGAAAACACTTGTAGGAGCTAACAATGAGCATGCGCATAGTTCCTGAGCCTGCGTTCTCCTTTGTTTAATGACGTTAGCGTTTACGAAAATACCCGGTCGAGTCATGGAAACGCATAGTCAGCGCTTTCAAAATTATCCTCTGAAAAGCATTTTCGAAAATAGGCGGCTAAAGGCCGTCTCCGTGTATACGGTAGGTCTAAACGGATAAAAAAATATGCTTTTAGAAAAATATAATAATCAAGCATTCCAATATCTCAAGCATTTCGTCAGGTTATTTTACTGGATCAATGAAAAACAATGCTTATGCAATAAAACTTTTAAGTTAAATAAGATCAATAAGACCCTGTTTGGAATGGTTGAAAATCATTCTTTTTTTCATGCAGAAAATAGAGATGTATAATATCACAACTTGGTCACGTGACCTATTTTGTCAATTATTATTATTAATCCGAAGGGCATCCGTTCCAAAACGAACTTGTTATGCTCGAAGAACCAAACAATAGCTTTTTGATTCATATAGAAATCATCACCCCATTTTAAATTAACCGGGCTATTTCATGCATTTCAAGTCTACTATTTTACTCGCCCGAAAATCACGTGACTACCAGAAGTCGGCATGACCATACTAAAAATTCTCAACAACCTGAATATCACTTGAGGTCCAAGACTTATTTTCATAGGTTTGAAATATTACAGAAAATACGTTGTTAAAGTTGTTAAATAAATTGGTCAAATACCCTGCCTTAACATGCTCGAGTGAATTCATGTGAAAATTAGCAAGAAATTCTCCCTTTCTTTCTTTCTTTTTTTTTTTTTAACTTTCATTTTTTGGGACAAAAATCAGCCACTTCAATACATTTTCGACTTCTTTGAAAAATAACAAGACAATCCATCTTTCATCATAATTTCCCGGGTTTCATTAGTATTTTACTTTTTAAAATTTATAAAAGATTCAATAAATACCCTCTTTTATCACATATAATTTACTGGTCAAAAATTCCAAAATCAATTAAGTAGGGTTAATCTGCATGGCTGAGACCTACAGATGCAGAAAATGGATTATGTTTCGAAATTGGCCCCGCCCAGCACTTGTTAATTAAGGCCAAATAGGGGCTTGTGTCGACACTAGCAAGAATTCACTGGAATGATGCAAGAATGGTGTTTTCTGAAACCTCTTAATCTGCTGAACTTAAAACAGTTTATTGCAGGCTTATATCTGTAATATTTGTGAAGTTATCAAAAAATTTGAATATTGCACTCAAGCACTTCAGAACAAAATAAAACACAAACTGCCATAACAGGTTTTTGAGGATAATTTACTGTCCAAAAATTCCAAAATCAATTAAGTAGGGTTAATCTGCATGGTTGAGACCTACAGATGCAGAAAATGGCTTATGTTTTGAAATTGGCCCCGCCCAGCACCTGTTATGGCCAAATAGGGGCTTGTGTCGACACTAGCAAGAATTCACTGGAATGATGCAAGAATGGTGTTTTCTGAAACCTCTTAATCTGCTGAACTTAAAACAGTTTATTGCAGGCTTATATCTGTAATATTTGTGAAGTTATCAAAAAATTTGAATATTGCACTCAAGCACTTCAGAACAAAATAAAACACAAACTGCCATAACAGGTTTTTGAGGATAATTTACTGTCCAAAAATTCCAAAATCAATTAAGTAGGGTTAATCTGCATGGTTGAGACCTACAGATGCAGAAAATGGCTTATGTTTTGAAATTGGCCCCGCCCAGCACCTGTTATGGCCAAATAGGGGCTTGTGTCGACACTAGCAAGAATTCACTGGAATGATGCAAGAATGGTGTTTTCTGAAACCTCTTAATCTGCTGAACTTAAAACAGTTTATTGCAGGCTTATATCTGTAATATTTGTGAAGTTATCAAAAAATTTGAATATTGCACTCAAGCACTTCAAAACAAATTAAAACACAAACTGCCATAACAGGTTTTTGAGGATAATTTACTGGGTTTAAGCAATTCCAAAAAAACAGTAAGTGATCTAGTTGGGACACGAAAGGCCATTTTGATATATTTTTATTTTCATTTGAAAAATAACAAGAAATTTCCACTTCCTTCAAAAATTCCCATTAGAAAAAAACATTGCGCTAGTATTACTGAAGTATGGTTATATTGTTTACACGCTAGGGACATAATCAGCGCTTTATTTCAATGTATTTTCTTCTAAAAAATAACAAGAAAAAAATTCCTGTCATCATAATTTTCTGGGGTTCTTTTTATTTCAATATTTTATTGGGACTCTTAGTAGCCATTTCATTACATTCTCATTTAATGTAAAAAAATGTAAAAAATGTCCTCCTCTCCTGAATTATGTCTTAATGTAATAGAATGTTACTGGATGCATAATTTTTATTTTAATAAATTTCTTTCATTGCTATAAATGGGATATTTTTTCAATTTTTCACTTTCCTTTATTCATTTTCTAGTTCAAGTATGAATGGTGTTCAAAACAAAACGTTTTTTAAATTAAATTTCTAGACTCTTCATTTGTAAAAATAATAGAAGTCTGAAATGGAGTAAATTTGTTTTTGCAACATAGTGGAGTGGTTTTCAAAAATTTGTGAAATACAATTTAGCATAATTTACACTTTACATTTCATTGCTCACATTTTCTTTTTATTCTCTCTTTATTTCCATTTTAAGATTTTTAATTAATATACAACTAGTAAAAGTATGAAATGTGTTCATGAAATGAAATGGGATGGGAGAAATCCCCCTTTTTTATTTTTGTTCACTTTTTTCATTTATATCCAATTATACAATTCCAAAATAGAATAAACCATTTTGATGTATTTCCATTTTCACTTTTTGTTATTCATAATACTTGTCTGAATTGGGTGGAATATGTTTGAATGCAAAATAGGATAGACATGTCTTTCAATATCTTATTTCCAGTTTTCTTCATTTATACAAACATTGGTGTAAATTTTTTGATTGCAAAATGGTAAACAACCCTTTCCTATTATTTTCATTTCTTCATTTATAACTAGTATACAAGTCTACAATAATTGCAAGAATGAAAGGTTTGCTTTTCAATTTGAATTGGGAAAAATACTACTTCACTTACATTTTTATGTATTCCACACTTTGCTCATATTAATAATCAATAGAGTGCAAATAATATACCATAGGGAACATAAAGAACATAATGTAAAGAAAAGCACAAGACGTAAAACAATGGAATTTAATACATGGGTTAAAAATATACAATCCACACTGGAGCAAGATAAACAATAGATTGCAATTTGAAGTTGCACTCCACTGATTTCTTGATGCTTTGCTTATTTCTCTACTTCCACAGTTAGCACTAATCATTTATTATTAGCTGGCTATTTCATGGGTATACTATTTGCACTCTACATCTTTACATATACATGTATATTAAGTTATTGAGAATTAATATCTATTGATTGTTTTCTTCGTCATTTGAATCAGTATCCCAATGTTCACTAGTACTGTCACTATCATCTACATCTTCCATTTCATTTGAGAAGTCATTGTCTTCATCTGTGGGTATCATAACTGGGTTATTACTGGTGCTAATGTAATGGATCTTCTCTTCCACAAAGTAAGGAGAAACTCCCAAGCCTTCCAATTGTTTCGTAAGTTTAGAGATGTCTTCATAAATAGCAGCACATTTTTGTAATAGTAATGCTTTCAACCCAGGCTTCATGTTCATAGTGCATTGATTCCTTATAGCCTGCAATTGAGCAAACTTTGCTTGAACAAGACGGATCATTTCTGTCTTGACAAGCTCCACCTCTTCTTCACACCTTTCTCTGTAGCTGTACAAACTGATTATCTTCTTCCTTACAGACTGAGGGATTTCATCATTAGTCTCATTTGAAACAGCACTAAAAATTGTATTTGATGGGTCCTTGATCTCATGGAAAGTCAACCTTTCCGATGTATCCACCAATGCATTAAATACAACCAAACACTTTTCCATGGATTTTGTGGCTTTACTGATTTGTGTTGACAGCTTAATGGCTATGCTTTGACCATCTGCAAAATAAAAAAACAATAGTACTGTCATACATTTTTGCTTGTTTAACAACAGATCCAGATACTCAATATGCTGCATGTGCTTCAACTGCTTTGCTAAAACAAATGAACACCATATAAATTATACTAGATTGCATAAATTATCAGCCACAAATGTATATCAAGCTACTTGCAGGAGAACAGTTGAAAATAGTTTTGAATATCGATAAATCATAACCTGCATATTTTTTCTTCATTTCTAAAAGAAATGTGCGTTCTGAAGCCAAACGATGTATGTCAAGCAATGCTAGAGTCTTCTTCTTAATAAACAATCGCTTCTTGACAGTTTCAAAAACTGTAGCATCCTCCTTCCATCTTGTTTTGATATTGTACTTTTTTTCTATGGAGACCAACTCCTTTTCTTTCCTAAAAATTGTAGAATAATGAATAATGAATATACGAATAAACTTGTCACGAGTGACCTTGCAGCACATCAGCTTCATTGTGTGGTTTTATATCTGCAGTTGACAGAGAATTGCACAATAATCATTGTCCACAATAATCAGGCATAAATTTTCACCTCTTTTTCTTATTCTGAATGGACTCTGTTGCCTCTTGACCTATATCCATGCATCTCAAGTCAGCACTGTGAAATACAATGAAGTGACTGTTAATTTTTTGGATATTATGTACACATTATTTGCCCAGTCTGGTGAGCATCATGATATTTTGAAATAAAAAAAGGCACTAAAACAACAACGAAACAATGAAATTATGTTTTTTTAACTTTTACAGTAACTACAAATGAACATTACCTTAACATTTGCACTTCAAGTAGGGTATCCACATACTTTTCATCCCAAAGAAGCTCGAGCACTAAAGTTCAAAAGAAAAGATAAACATTCTGGATTAGTAGTGCTTAAAAAATGAGTAGGAGTGTTTTATACCTGATAAAACACAATCTACGAGTTTTTTGAACTGCTTAAAACACTCATGAACAATTTATAAGATTTTGGTTCAACTAGAGCCACCATACACGTCACAAACATGGATTTTTATACTTCGATAGAGATTTGACGTCACGGGCATGCACAACCAGATTCAATAGAAGCTCCCACACGTTGGATATTGCGTGTCAAGGCAAAGACAGGCACGTTAGTCAAAGATTTTTAGGGTTGACTGTGACCTTGATGAAGACACGTGTCTTTATATAAAATCACTTGAATACTAATGAAGTGGACTTTATCGGGTATAAAGGTTCATGCACGTGACGTGTATGGTGGCTCCAATTGGAACATAAGCTTATGAATTATTAATGAGTGTTTTAAACTTATTTATCAAACTTGATAAATTAACTAGTCCATCTTTTTAGATAGATTATGGCACCTAGATTATTGATTAATATTGAAAGCACCTCCTCCATACATGAAATGTGTAAAATTTTGAAAATATATTTTAAGTTTTACACAATTGTATTTATTCTTCCCTTGTGACTTTTATGTTCCTTAAAAGTGGAAAATTCAACCTTTTTTGGCAGTAATTTTAGTGTGATATTTTACCATTTTCTCTTGGCTTAATGTCTGTAAACTCTGCTGTTTTCCACTGTTTTATAACTTCTTCTGTGCATGGGTCTAAAGTGAGAAAATAATTTTTTTAAATAATTTTTTTATTTTTGAAGTTTGAGACTGTCATTATACATTACATTTATTGATAATTTATATCAGTGCAGTACAGATCATCTTTCATTTTCACAATGATACAGTTGTTGTCATACTAGTGAAAAGCAGTATGGGTACTACATTGATCATTTGTGATCATATAGCAGTCAATTTGAACATTTCAGATTTTCCTTGGCTCACATGATATCCACTCTATTATAATATGATATAGGTTGATAATCTGAATAACCGTAATATGGAGAATTTGAATTCTTACAGTGTTTCAGATTATCAACTTATATATTCATATTATGATAGAGTGGATTTCACATGAGCCAAGGAAAATCTCCAACTTTTTCTTTAGAAACACTGTTTCACTAAGTTAACATCCATTATTATATTATACATTATTACAATATATCATGTTTAAGGAAGGGAAAGGGAATTCACTTGAATGAGTTCATAATATTAAACTTTTTGTAACAAAAATTATATGGAAAACATACAAGAAAGAGTGGCCTCAATATCTTTAATATCGTTTTCCACGGTGACTGCAAGATCCTTAGCTTTTAATAATTTGTCCTTAAGAGACCTCCCTACAAAAAAAGAAATAAAAATATGTACATAATTATGATATAAGCTACTGTAATTTACATGCAATCAATGATAATAAGAAAACATAATAACATGATCTTTAGCTGCTATGAGGCAAGCAAGGCCCACACATACTCTCAGATCAAATAACAAATATATATATACTGTTTTGGCTCTGTAATAATATCAGTCTGTCTATTGCCAGGGTAAAAAAATTGATTCATACCAACAAAATAGTACTACATTTAAAGAGGAAAAATGTAATTTAGTATTTAGCTGTACCAAATTTCCTGTGAAGCCTTTGTCCATAAAAGATCAATGCATCAGTAAGAACATCAATTCTCTTTTCAGAAGACATTTCTTTTGTCATTGATGAATATCCTCTCAAGTAAGATCACAGTCTTTCAACCCCTTCACCATCAGTCAGCCCAACTCCTGCAATACGTCTTGGGTTGTATTCAATCTATAAATTAAACAAGTATAAAAGTATGAATATTTGAATAGTCTAAAGTACCTTAAACCTGTTTAAGAAAAGCTTCTGTGCTTTTGTTGCCATACATGACATATTCTAAAAAACAGTTGATTAGTTGATTATAAAGTACAGATATTTACCTGGCAAGATGCTTTATGTCCATAACAGTGGAATATGGGAATAGCCAAGTCTATGTTCTCAATCAGATTTTCTTGGTTGGTACACTTTGAGAAAAACCCATTAAAATGATGTTACTAATAAAGCAGGGGAGGCTATTATGCCCTCACACTCACTACTGACCCTTTATTCTTTATTCATATCACAAACATTGACATGCATGCTTGAAGAAAAAAAACAGAGAATTCAATAGTATGCATGAGAATAGCACATCAAACAAATTAATGCAACATGCCACAAATACTACAGTTAAAATATTTAATATCAACAATAACATGATCCCGTATATAAATGGAAATAATAGTTACTATCAAATTCAATCATAAACTCACCTTTAAATGAGATGCTAAAATACATGCAATGTCATACATAATGACAAGTTTTACTCCAGGTTTATCTTTTAAACTCTCTTTTAATTTGTTAATTTCGTATATTGAATATGAAATCCTATAAGAAAAGACAAGTGTGTATTTACAATGTATAATATATTTTTAAAAGAACAAAATTAATATTAAAATAAGACATATTTTCAATTTTTATTCTAGCATTCAAAATACAACATACACATAGCTTTATGTTAGTATAGGCATGCAGCCAGTTAGATAATTAATAAATTAAAGTAAATAAATAAAAATTGCTCAAGACAATCAAAAATACTTAATACAATGAACAGAAGCAGTGTTTATGTAAAATACAGTATAATTTATATTGCATGACATTTTTATCATTATACTGGTGACTGTTGTTCAACAGCAATAACGCATACAAGATTCCCTTGTCATTCACACATTATGCATGTAGCGCAAAAGAAAAAAGAAAAATACCTTTCCCCATACTTGAGATTGACAAAACTTTTTGGAAAGTCATGTCGGCACACTCTTCCAAAAACACCCTTCTCATCAAACAGTTTATTTTTTCCTTTAGACCGTAGAGACAGTAGCACTTCTCCTGCATGAAATCGGTTGCAGTTCTAATAAAAGAGAAATAATTTATACAAGAACATAATAAATCTGCACTTTTAAAAAAGATTGCGTGACATGGAAATCCTTAATGCTCATAATGGCTCCTTAATGCTCATAATGGCTCCTTAATGCTCATAATGGCTCCTTAATGCTCATAAATACAAGAAATATGACAGATAGCCATAGGTTTTCAGTGGAAGATCCAAGATTTTGTCTATGATGACTAACATTTAGCTTTGTAACAGTCAAATATATAGATGTGTATCATACTTACTTCTTCAATCTTAGTCCCTTCTTTACCATAATTATCAACAAAGTTGTCAATATCTGTTTGATCACTGAATATTAATTCTTTGTGGCGTGGTTCTACTAGTCCTCCACCCTTCTTTTTCTTTCTTGTAAGACCCATGCAAGCATCAAGACTCTCTATCAATACACCTTCATCCTGAAATGATAATTTAAAATGCTTTTAATAATTTAGGCTAATGTAATTTGAAAAAAAAATTAGTGTTAACAGTTTGACCAGGTACACTTTCTATTTAATTGTATCACATGTACAGCCAATCAGAACTACCCAGCAAATCTTATCAAAGCTACCAATCCATCACTTTTGGTACAGTGTGGATAAGAATTCAGATGATCCTCACATGTTGTAAAGAATGATTGATTGGTTATTTTTTTGTCAATGTTCCCTGTTCAAATCACAGTCTATAGAGGATACAGAAAAAACACTATTAAACTCAACCCAAAATGTTGTGTTGTCTGAATATAACATTGACTTTTGTGTTGAAAAAAAAAAAGAATATCCAAAATTTAATAAAATTCATATAGTTCTCACTACTACAAAGAGTATGAAAAAATAGGAAGAAAAAAGAAATCTCCGCTTATACCTCAGGGCACAATTGGCATTGAGTGCCATTGGTCAGTCCTGGACAAAAACTATGTAAATGCTGCATATGGTACTTGAACTGCCTGCAAGAAAATAGAGAATGAAAAATAAATTGGTGACCTGATTTAATTTCACCTAAGGTATTTTACAATAACACCATTTATATATAAAAGTGATTCAAATGTGTATTTTTAAAAAGTGCTTGTAAGAAAAATATACTGTAAATGCAGTTGTGTCCTATGTAAAATCTATAAGTTTTTTATTTGTCTTTGAAGAATTATGAATAATACATACCTGAATTCTTCAAAACAGCCAGAATTTAGAATTCCATACAGTGATGTACGCTAAACAAATAAAAAAAAGAATAATTAGCATTTTGGTATTGTAGTATTCAAGCCCCATTAACCCAATCTCCTAAAAGAAGGAACCAGGTTCACCTTTTTTATCATTTCAAATGAAAAATATTGGCATACTATGGAATACACTGTAAACATTGCTTACCACTGTTTTTCCAAGTTGAGGCTGTAATAAATCCAGAACTTCACTAAAGTCGTATAGTGATACTTGACATTGTAAAAAAAGCTTTTCCAGTAAATTCATCAATGATATGTGAAAAGCAGTGGTTGGTTTCACTGGTGAACCTGGCCAGAAATTGCACCGTACTAATGAGACTCCATATGGCTCACAGTCACACACCTCTACATGTTTGAAATGTTGTATCCCTGAAATGAAACATTTTAAGTAATATTAAAGATACAATTGATTGTTTAAGAGAGGATGAAATAATACATCAAAATGTGGCGAGAACAAGAAAGGTACACACAAGATGCACCACATTTTGACATCTTCTATAAGAGTACAGACGCACAGAAAAATGGAATCTATTTCTTTTATTCATAATTAAGCGGTTTTTGTGTTAAACATGGAGCGCATGATAAATGTTCGAAATGACTGTTATGATCATTTGTGCATCTGTTCTCTACTAACACACAACTCTTGACCAATCAAAGTGAGCATAGTATAAGAACTATCATGTAATATTCATTTATAATATAAATACACCTATTTCAAAACGTTCACATATAGAATGCTGGATAGGTGATAAGTAAAAGCACAGCAAAAAGAACTATGGATTTAAATATCGTTTTTTTAAAATAGGTGTATGCATAAAATGATTTTATGTAAAAACATGAAAGAAATTATGGGATGTCTGCGAATATCGAAGGCGTATAATCCAGTTCTTGAAGATTTTATTATTTCTGTTTATAGCTGTTGAATACACAAATACACAAATATTTAAACAAGTGAAATCACATTTTTGCATCAGCCTTACCAGAACTATCGACAAGGGTAAAGTTTCGCAGAACTTTTGTTGGGCAATTGTGACCGTATCCGATGATGCCATGGTCAACATAGAATGGTGCGAACATTTCATCCTAAAGGATAGTAAAAAAAACATGACTTGATATGTCATAAACAATTACTAAACGCTACAAAGTTGTGAATTTACCTTCCAAATTTCCAAAAGATGGAACTGGTTTCTTTTGAGGTGTAAATGTACTGCACATTGCTCACAGAAAAACTGTCGTGGACCACACTCTTGACATCGTATCTTGGCTGGTTGCGCATTACATTCAGAACATGCAGTTCTAGTTAAGGAGCATTCTTCCATAAAAGCATCGATCACTGATTGCCTTATCTTCTCCCAGTTGTTAAAAGAAAAAACTTGTCTTCTTTGATGAATAGAAAGTTCACATGTTGGCTCGTCGAGCAACACTTCGCTAGTACTAGAGCACGTTGTTTTCGTTTCTGATTTTTTTTCGGCAGTTTTCTTCACGACGTTAACGGGCACATACACGGAACGTTTACCACTCCGACTGATGAATGTGGTTTTCAATTTCACGGCTCGCAATTTCTTCATTAATAGATTGATTTTACAGTTATATTATATTTTGACAATGTTGCTCTAAGAAAATGGCTACTAGTAACGAGGCGGCGTCAAGCTGCAGACCCAAGCAACCAGAAAGCCAATCTAATCAGTGATTGGCTAAAATAAAACAATTGAACCATGTTCCACTTCAGTTGGTTTAGAGTACAGTCTGAAGAGGGTCCGACCCAAAGATCTAAATTTAGATATTGGGGTCGGACCCAGTTTAGATCAAGCGAAGATGGTGAAATATCACAACTAAACACATTAAAAGAAGAAGAAAGATTTGTCCAAAAGAGTAGAGAAAGAAAAGTGTTCTCGAATAATTTTGATAGCATGCACGGGTTTTGCTGTCCTGGTGAATTTGGTAATGCCAAGCAAAGGGGGTCGTAAGTCCCATAGGAAGCAGCCAAGAACAAGAGACTAGTGCCAGACGTTTTTTCATCGTGTATGGACGAACTCTATGAACAGTTACCTTGGTTGATCTGAACCGTTCCACACTTATTATCAATAGACTAAGCAAAGTCACACACTTGGAAGCCCAATAGAAGAAGTAGTAAGCCTTACATAAGATGTTGCCAAAAACGTCATTATCCCAAAGTTCCCAGAGATATGGAAAACGAAGTAGAGAACGAATGTTGTGATACGAATGCGTAATAGCAATGAGGATATCTGAAACGGCCATGTTGATGATCAAGTGATGGATGTTCCTTTTCACGGTGAATCTGGCAGCGATGAGGATGATCAAAATATTGCCAAACACGGCAAAGCCACCCACTAACAAGATGGCCATTACCTTTACAGTACGTACAAGATCTGAATCGGATACATGGAAGCACGACAAACTGCTTTGCGTTAGGTTGTCCGAACCGTTCATGATTTGAGCTGAACTGATAACGAGCCTGTCCCTTCCACCTTCAACCTCCTACTAACGAAATGACTCCTTACTCAACTCAAATATACTTGGCCTTCATAATAACTCAAAACCAATCAACAGGAAATAGTTTCCGACTGTGAACGTTGACAGTTTTTAAAATCGTTGTTAAATTAAACATTGATAATGTTTTTTCTCGTTCAATTTTTAATAGTCGACGTCTGCTCTTGTTTAAGACTATCTAGGCAAAAAACAGAAGTGGCTTTAGTTAATTCAACTATTCACGGACTGTATTATCTGGTTTAGATTGAATTCTATTGAAAAAAACCACCGTACTTTTTGAGTTGAATGTACGCTATTGGACGTATTTTACAAGAGAAAATGCATCCGGGGTCAAGCTGAAATAAAACAGAACCTGTCAAAAAAAAAAAAAAAAAAAAAAAACAGAAGTGGATTTGAAAACCCCGTGCTTTCCTGAACATCTTGGTATATAATTCATAGAAATTTGTAAAAATTTCGAACCGTATTTTTGATGATTTTATAAGCTCATACTATCTGTTGGCCTATACATTCGCCTCTTATGGTTTCTTAGGATTCGTAGCCTCGAAAACACGCTCACTACGGTAGTTAGCGAAAGAACAGAAGATTTACGGGTCATTTAGGATGTTGTGTCACGCAGTTTACTACTTGAGCTATATAACTTTACTTTTAACAACCTTTTGCTTTATAAAGAGAGGAAAAAGACCGAAAAAATCAAATATTCCAAATGTATGGGCAATTTTTTCCAGTGATAACAAACAAAAACCAACACAAGCCTTTTTCTTGAATTTAAATTAATTTTTTTTAAATTTTGACAAAATATTGCTTTATACCTATTGTTTTAGAAAATCAAAAGAAAAACATATTGTATCTTGCACAAGTTTAGGGCTTTGCCCTGTTGAAGTTCGAAACGTTATGGTTACTTAAAGAAGTTCTACGGTTTTTCAGCTGTTTTGAGTCATATTTGAAAAGTTCCAAAGCATTCAGCCGTTTTAAATCGTAAGGGAGGGAGGGAGGGAGGGAAGGAAGGAAGAGCAGACTTTTTTGCCACATTTTTATCTATAGTTTCCTTTTATTATTATTATTATTTATTTTTTTTCCCCTAATTTTTTTTTTTTTTTTTTTTTTTTTCTTCATTTTATTCCATTTCGATTTAACCTTTTACATTTATAATATAGATTCCTGTTTAATTTGGCTGTGAAGTTTGGCGGCGTCGTGTTCATGGGGCGGCGTTTCGACGTTGCTGAAGTATATTATTACGTTCAGCTGCGTCGCTGCGTCGTCCGCGTGAGCGTGGTGTCGCTGAGCTTCACAGTTAAATTTATATTATTTAGATTACGAAATGAGATTCTTATAGTGGGAGACTTAAATATGGACATGTATGAAAACGAGCTGGATGGAAGAAAACCTAATAAAACACTGGTTGAGTTCTGCAGAAAGTTTTGCTTTGTTAACCAAATATCCGAACCGACTCGAGTTACTGAAAAATCCAAAACATTGATTGACGTCATTTTGTCTAGTCATGCTGAGCGCTATGCAACTAGTGGCACCTTACCTCTCGGAATCAGTGACCATGACCTTATTTATATTATCAGAAAATGCAAATTACCGAGACCTAAACCTCGCACTATTGAATATCGCAGCTTCAAGAACTTTAAAGAAGAGGATTTTATTTCTGCTCTGCAAAACGTTCCTTGGCATACTGCGTTTAGTTACGACGATGCTGATGAAATCTGGGATCATTGGTCAAAACTTTATAAAGACATACTGGATTTACACGCTCCCTTAAAGAAGAAGCAAATAAGATCTGACCAATTACCATGGATAACGCCTGAAATATCGCGTGAGATATCTCGTCGCAATCGTCTTTTTAAACAACACAAGAAAAATCCAACAGTCAACTCCTGGGAGTTGTATCGTAAACAACGGAATAAAGTTAGATCTCTCAAACGTAAAGAAACAAAGGCCTTTTGTTATAAAGCCTCAAATAATATAAAGAATCCTGGTGAGTTTTGGAAGAAGATGAGACCCTTGATGCCCAACAGTAAATCTTCTGGTTCAAACAAAATTCAACTGATTGAAAATAACGCCTTATTATCTGATTCTAAACTTGTAGCTGAAACCTTGAATGATTATTTCATTAATGCTGCTGGTTCATATGATTCTACCTCGAACGATTTTTCTGATCACCCAAGCATACGTCGTATTGGAATGAAGAACTGTGATCTCAACTTTGATTTTCACATGGTAGATGAACCGTATATAAAGGATATTTTGGATAAACTTAACCCCAAAAAGTCAGTTGGTATTGACAAGATATCTCCTAAAGTCCTCAAGTTCTCGTCGACAATTTTATCTTGCGAAATTACACGTCTCATCAATTGTTTCATTTGCAGTCAGTCATGTCCTCTGGAATGGAAATCTAGTAATGTGACACCGATTCATAAAAGATCGGACGAAACTGATAAAACTAACTATCGTCCAATTTCCATTTTATCGACCATTTCCAAAATCTACGAGAAAGTTTTATATGATCAGATATATACTGCTATTTCTCCTCATTTTTCTAACAACTTGTCTGGATTTTTAAAGGGACATTCCTGTTGTACAGCTCTAATTAAAATAATTGATGATTGGCGTGCAAGTTTAGATGATAGGAAAGGAATTGTTACCATAGCAGTAGATCTCAGCAAAGCCTTTGATTCCATCAAGCATAATTTGCTTATTGCAAAGCTTAAAGCCTACGGCTTTAACACAGATGCAATTCTTCTTATGAAAGCCTATCTCCTTGGTCGCCGCCAAAGAGTTCGGGTTGACAACGTATTTTCTGAGTGGCAACCAATAACAGCTGGAGTACCTCAAGGATCCTTACTTGGACCGCTTCTGTTCAACATCTTTGTGAATGACTTGAATGACTTCATCTCTACAGTATCTCTACGTATGTATGCTGATGACACTACTGAATACTATGCTGACTACTCTCCTATGGTACTAAACTATACTATCAACAAGGAACTTAACTCCATCAAGGAGTGGGTTACTAGTAACCATCTGTCAATCAACACTGTAAAGACTCAAGCTCTCGTCATCGGAACGAACACTTACAAGTACAATCTTCTATTGGGTGATAATCCTGTGAAAATCAAGGACTCTTTAAAGATACTTGGCGTTACCATTGACTCAAAATTAACTTTTGAGGAACATTTAAATGTCCAGCTTAATAAGGCTTATGCTAAGACAAACGCTTTACGTAGAATAAGACGTTTAGTTCCAGCGCATGTTATGATTCAATTATATAGGGCTTTTATTTATTGCCTCATCTTGAGTATTGTAGCCCTGTGCTGGTGGGAATATCTAAGTCACTCTCAAAAAAATTAGAAGAAGCCAATTATTATATTCTTAGAACTTTATTAGGCCTATCTAAATCTAATTCTTATGACAGCATTCTTAAATCAATTAATATGCGTACCGTAGAACATAGGAGATATTTCCAAGTTTTAGTCTTACTTTTTAAATGCATCAAAGGGAATGGCCCTAGATATATTAATGACTTTTTCAAATTTCGTACAGTTAAGTATAATTTAAGAGGCTCTGGTACTAAACTTGAGCAATATTCATTTAACAGTAAATGGCGTCTTAATTCTTTTGTATCCATAGCTAGTCATCTTTGGAACAATTTACCATCTAATGCGAGAAATGCTGTTAACGTAAATAGCTTTAAGAATATCATACGTAAATTAGACTTCATACCTTTTATATATCGTTAGATAAATTTTTATTTATCATATATTGGATTTTTTTTTTTTTTTTTTTTCCTTCTTATTTCCTTTATTAACTTCCCATTGTAAATAGATATTTATCATTTCATATTTTATATTTATTGCATATATACATATATATATTATATTTTATATCACTTTAATTTAGGTTATTTCTTAATAGATTAGTGCACGTGCGCATTTTAAACGAGTATGTGAAATGCTCCTAGGCGTTATGTGGATAAATAAACTATTATTATTATTATTATTATTATATATAGTTCATTTTAATCTTGATGTATTGTTTTATTATACTATAGTTAATTTTCTTATAAGTTCTTGTTGATAGTTGTTATTACATATATTTTATATTTTTAAATTTGTAAATATTAGTAGTTTTATGTTGAGGGCCACAAGTTTATTAGTGTAGTACACTATTTAGTGCCACCCTCATTAAATAAAGTTGTTATTATTATTATTATTATTATTATTATTATTATTATTATTATTATTATTATTATTATTATTATTATTATTATAAGGAAGGAACGTAGGGAGACTGAACAACTAATCAATAAAATTTTGAGCATATTATATAATGGAAAACCCATTTCATCGGCATAAGACATTTTCTTATTCCATGCTCTCTATACTTAGATTGCGCTAAAACACGGCTCTAACTAAAACAAAATGAAAGACGGCAAACATTCTTTGCATTCCTACAAAAATCTTCGAGACTTGAAAGCGAGCTATTTATTATAAACCACATACATTTACTGTAATACACTGACACAAAACCAAGCTCTTCTCTATATAATTGCTTAGTTTCCCCCCCCCCCCCCCCTTGGGTTAGTCAGACATTAGACCTCCTACCCAACCACCTGTAATATCTAGGACAGATGATTATCAATATATATTTTAATATCCTTGCGTTAGACGACGTTGACTAGGTGGCCGACTACTTTAGCTAAAAGTAATTCGAAAAATTTCTAAGCAAGCTTATTTTAGACAAAATTTAAGGCTTATTCAAAACGAAGAAAGAAAAATGGGGGATTCTGAAATGGTTTTTGGAGATAATGAAATGTTGATGTTATTATCTTGCCAAGTTTTCAAAAGAGAAATGGCAGGAACCAACCATATCAGAAAAAATCTGTTAACATTTGGTCAGCTACGATTTCAAGCTCACGCCCCCTCATGTGAGCCCATACAAATTATGTCTCAAAAACACGGTTTTTGGATCTTTTCTCAAAATAATGACTATCTAGGCGAAAAACAGAAGTGGATTCAGTTAAATTCAACTATTCACGGACTGTATCATATGGTTTTTATGGAAAAATATGGCGTACGAAACCGTTCAAAATTCAGCCGGACTATTATCGATATCGGTTATTCAATTATCGATGTCTGACTCTATTATCGATATCGGGTATTCCGTTCGCGTGTTCTGAACTTTATTATCCATATCCGGTTTTCCATTCTCGTGGTCTGACTTTATTATCTAAGTCCGGTATTCCATTCTCGTGGTCTGACACTAATTCTCGGGGTCTGACATTTAATAATAACGATGTCGGATATCGAATTGCATTTCAGTTTCACACATTCAGTAATTTTATGTAATTTTATGTAAAGTAAATGAAAGAGATTGTGTTATGTAAAGTAAATGAAGGGATTTTTTTGTGGAAAGGAAATGAAAGGGATTTTTTGATGCGTATTAAGCATTTGAGGGATTTTTTGTTGCGTATTAAGTGTTTGAGGGATTTTTTGTTGCATAAAGTATAATTGAAAGGGATTTTTTGTGGAAAGGAAATGAAAGGGATTTTTTATGGAAAGGAAATGAAAGGGATTTTCAAGCGCGCGCTTGAAACCGTTATTTCAAACTTTTGCCGCTCATTTTTAATATCTTTTTTTCGCTGCGCTCCATGCACTTTAGTTTGGATTATTTGCCGACGCCATTCTTCAATAGGAGGACCGACCGTAGAAAAGACACTTCGATTCGTTAAACATGTCCTACTACCTTGTCCAACTTAAGGATAAGGGTACTGAGTTCACTTTCTCCATTTCTTATCTAAAAATAACGTTGAGCCAGTACTAAACAGAGGGTCGATTTAACAATTGCGTAGCAAATTTATTTTGTAAAATAAGTTTCCCACATTTCCACTTATTAATAAAACAAAGGTATGGTGGAAATCTTTCTTGCATTAAATACAAAAATCTCATTCGTTCTTCTTTCTTTTTCTTCCTTGGAAAAAAATCATAATAAAATATATCGACTTAATGTAGCCACTTACATTTCCTTGAATCAGATATTCTATATTTATTGTCTATATAAAATGTCATGTGTTAAAATGGATATCTTGAAAAAAAAGAATGAATGAATAAATAAATGACAAATGAAGATATTCAAAATTCAGCGGTTCAATCATTATGTGTCCCTATATTTAAAGATTAAAAGTTTTTAAAATGATTCAAAATGAATGAAAAAGGAAAGGAAAAACCCTGTATATAAACCCATTCGGGAAATGGCCGCTTTAAATTATATATTTTTTAAATTTAATGCCTGAAAAGAAATGAATGATAAGTAAGGATTCTGTGAACAATCTGACAGAAAAAAGTGATTATTTTAGGAGTTGTAAAGTGCTACATGACACCAAAGCGAGGCTAGTCGTTATTGATCAGCAAAATCTCATACTTATATCTGTACATTCATTCCATGATGTCTTATCAGAAAAACACCTCAGTATTGAAACTTTCCCTGCTTACTCACTTTTCAATGCTCTTTTAGGTGAAAGCGATATACTGATAAATTGACGATGAAAAAGAACAAAAGTGAAAAGTAGAAACTAGTAAAAACTCAGACGAGCAAATTTCTTTTTCTTTCTTTTCATTTTTCTTTTTATATTTAGTTTTATAAATATGCAAGAATATCAGTCAAGCAAAAAATGTACAAGAATATATTCATGCAAAAACAGGTATTCGGACCCGGCCAAGCTAAGGATGAAGGGAGGGTTGTTACTCGGGAGGTGTACTTTTTTAACGACTGCATAATAAAAGACGTGACTACGTACAGAACTGAGAATAGAAAAGAATTGTAGCCAAGGCAACGTTTCGAAGCATATGCTCACACATTCATTCCATAATATCTTTAAAGAAAAAGTCATTTCCTTTCCACAAAAAAATCCCTTCATTTACTTTACATAACACAATCTCTTTCATTTACTTTACATAAAATTACTGAGTGTGTGAAACTGAAATGCAATTCGATATCCGACATCGTTATTATTAAATGTCAGACCCCGAGAATTAGTGTCAGACCACGAGAATGGAATACCGGACTTGGATAATAAAGTCAGACCACGAGAATGGAATACCGGACTTGGATAATAAAGTTCAGACCCCGAGAATGGAAAACCGGATATGGATAATAAAGTTCAGACCACGCGAACGGAATACCCGATATCGATAATAGAGTCAGACCTCGATAATGCAATACCCGACATCGATAATTGAATAACCGATATCGATAATAGCCCGGATGAATTTTGAACGGTTTCGTACGCCATAGAAAAAGACCGAAAAGAGCAAATATTCCAAATGTATGGGCAATGTTTTTCCAATGTCCCACAAAATAAGTCATAACTTGGAAACGTAAAAAAGCTTTGCAGTGGATGTTTTTTTTCTTCAAAAAATCTACTTTGAGAAATTTTTCGAGAATAAGCTAAAATAGTAAGCTGAGCTTTCGAGAATAAAACAAAATTTTCAAAGCACGAAAAAAACTGAATAGTTCTCAAACGATATATATGACAAAAAACCCACACAACCCATTTCTTTAAGTTAAATTAATTACGTTTTTTCAAACTTTTCAATCTTTTTCAAATTATTCAGCCGTTTGAAAACAGTTTTTTTCAAAAAAGCAGGTTTGATCGTCTTGCTTTGAATTAATAGAGAGATTAAGATTCTCGTTTACGGCAAACGTGAAAAGTCAGTTGACCAGTGAAAATTCTTTAAGACCAGTGAAAAGGAATCGCAAGGATATCAAAATGGTAGATAAAAATAAGAATACTTGTCTTTCTCGAGAAGGTTTGCAAAAGGTAAAGTGAAATGTAATAATGTGAATAAATGTGAATAATTGTTCAGATTACAGATTTCTTAAATGCATAGGAAAAAATTGTCCATACATTTGGAATATTTGCTCTACATTCTAACGCAAATGCAACAAAACATCTTTGTACAATTGAAAATACCGCTTCAAATAAGCATTTTATCATAGTACATAAGTTTTTAACTGTTAAAAAAAGGTTTTGAGTGTTAACCAAAACGAAAACTTGGGATCAAAACTCAGTCATATGAAGGTCTAGTTTTTGGCGCTTTTTGCCATTATTGCTCGTTATTGAAAAAAATTTCCTCTTAATATGAAATTCATGCAAAAGTTTTCATTTACTTATTTTCCGTAGGACGTTTTCTTTTATTTCTCTTATCTTTGCTTTTATTATAAGTTTATTGTTGCTTCAAAAAGATGAACTCCAAACCGATTTACTCAGGAAAAATTTTCCGACTGCGAATGTTGACAGTCTGAAATAGTTATTAAAGTTAAACAATTCAACTAATAAACTTTTTTTAGTTCTGGTCCAATTTTTACTAGTTTGTTTTTGCTTTAGTATCTTAGGTCTTGATTATCCAACAATTATTTGCCGAAGGCGAAGTGAATATCGGGGAATATTTACCGAGACGCGAGTTTCGACATTTTCCGATATTCACTGAGGCTGAGGCAAATAATTGTTTTAGCATAAATACACAGGTGATTTTTTCAAAATAATGAAAAAAAAGAAGATAAAAGACATTTTTTTCCGGTAACAGCAACAAAGCGGCTGGCTGCCATTTTGGATTATCGCTGAAGGAGATTGTCGTGTGATAGTTTCTCGACCAATCAGCGCGCGAGATTTCAATAATTACCTGTGTATTTTTACTAATACGTGTTAATAACTGTCCAAATAGTTTTATTTCGTTTTCGGGATCTTAATTACTTCTTAAACAAAGTTCTTTGGTCTGTTTATCGACACAATATGGGAAATCACTAATTGATAAGAGACAAGCCACGAGGACAAAGTATACCTATGTCACCGACGTCAATATTTTGTAATCGACCTTTAATCTATAGTTTGGAACTTTTTACCATTTTGTTAAGTAAAACAATGAAGTATTTTTTCAGTTTTATAAACACGATTTATTAGTTTTAAATAAGCTTTTAACACGTTTGCTAACCATTTTTTCCCCGCCATCTGTTGTATATAAACATGGTGTACGAATTTCTTTTCAGAGTCTAAAGGGAGACCAAAAGTTTTGGCTTCAAACCACTCTTCTTCTTGTCGAGGCATGCCTGTACAAAATCGATAAACGCTCTCAAAATCCTAACAAACCTGACAAAGAAGCTTTGGAAAAGGTAGTTAATATGTTTGTTTGTTTGTTCGTTTGTTTTTGTTTGTTTTTGTTTGTTTTCGTTTTTGTTTTTTGTTGTTTTTTTTTTGTTTTTTTTGTTTGTTTTGTTTTTCGTTTTTTTGTTTTGTTTTGTTTTTTTTTATTGTTTTTTTTTTGTTGTTGTTGTTGTTGTTTGTTTTTTGTGGTTCGTTTTTTTTATAAGACCAGTGTATTTTTAGTATTAATAAAAATGACTGTAGTCCTCCCATTTCTCCTATAGAGTCAACAAGGAACAAGATTTAGCTCTACCAAAGTTCAATTTTTTACCGTCTCCCCTCTGAATCCCCAGCCCTCCCCCTATTAAAAGCTTATTTCCCTCATCAATTTACATCTACATGCCCACACAAGAAGACATTTTAAAAGCAGTTTGAATGCTAACCCCCGGCAGTCTGTTGTGATTCAGCATCAGAACGACAAGAATGTGGCGAACAAATCAAATGAAATTATAAACACTTTTCAAGTTTTTAAACTAAAATTTAAATTCAATTAAAATTGTTGAAATCTCCTTGTAATATTTCAGGCTCGTGGGATTATTGTTGATGCTAAATCACTGTTTCAAGGCTTGTCAGAAGAAAACGAAAACAAGGCCAACTTGTCGGACTACATCGAGGCTATCCTAGAAGCCAGGTAAATGTGTTAATTTACTTTAAGGAGAAATATGCAGGCGACTTATGTAATGTTTTATTATAATTGAAATATTATATGTAATGAGTATAAGGCCTGCATCGTTGTCCCCTTCCTCCCCGTCGTCCCCTATCCAACAGACCCAACCAATGGGAAAGGCTAGATTCAAGCTTGTGTCACCATTACAGACAAGAACATACTTTCAAGCAAACACCCCTATGCATCAGCTTATTCAATACCATTTTTCCTGAGTCACACTTTATGAACTAAGCTTCGCCTTCTTACATAATCTTATGAAATATTCAGTTTATTTTATATTCAATACCATTTTTCCTGTGTCACATGTTATGAACTGAAACTTCGCTATACTAACATCGAGGTGTTCTTTGGTGAGAACGAACACGAGACACTCGTCTCTCGTTATTCGTTCATTCATTATAGGGTGCTCTTTAATTTCTGATGTTCATTTTGATCCAACTGCTCGTTTGAAGGGAATAGTTTCACGTGATCTGTTATTGCTAGTGGCTTATTGTCCAATGTTTATTGTTTTTTAGGCATGGCATATTATTATTTGATTATCTCGTTAACGATGAAAGTAAGGAAAAAGACGAAGAGACGTTAATGAATTGCGATAACGCATATCAGGTAAAACAATTTAACTCAGTGTTTGACCAACGAAAAGAGATGATTATGGCTGCTTGGATTTTTTCAAAGACTATCTCATTTTGGGAGTGGGACTGCAATGGACTACTTCGACAATACGGCGGTAAAAGTCATCATGGATCGCAAGGCATTATGGGGTGTCGAGGCAAATAAAGCTTTGTTACAGTAATGACGTCGATTGATTATAACAGATTACCGAAGAAAAAGCAACAAAAGATGAATTAAATAGCACATCGTTTACAATACAATACATCTTTATTCACAAATCCTTTTATGTTAGATTACATTAAATTATATATTTAGATCATTGAATAGAAAGAAAATACTTATTTCGTCAAATAAATAAAGTTAAATGTAAGAGCCTAAATGACCATATAGTTTCCTAGTTAGACCCGTTTACCCATAAAAGAAAGAAAACGCATGAAAATCTATACATTTTTTGTCATCTTTGTTTAGTTTTGTCCCATGGCAAGATGGCCGCCGTATCGTCGAACTAGTCCATTACGTTCAGTAGACGAGTGTCTTATCTTGGCTTTTATCTCACTGAAACAATCATCTACTTTATTAACCTTCAGAAATAAGCACTTGTGGTTTCTCTTTTTACCATGGTTGATTAGGATCGACTGCGTTATGACCGAACGTCTTGAGTTAAAGTTCAATTAAAAATGAAATAAAAAAGTAGAAGATTTTCGGCATTGTCATGGGCTAATATTTTAATCTTAGATTTTGTTTAATTTTGAATTATAAATCTCTGTGGGCCAAAATTAATTTCATCATCATATCCCCAACTATTTTATTGGCCATCTTACCTAAAATACAGTACCTGCGTGGAGCTAGAGAAAAGCTAGCTCAGCTTGGATATCGAAGGGAAGCGGCGAGAGTGATGAGGAAGCAAGCTGCCATTAAAAGAATGTTAGCGGATGGAGCTAAGACTACTGATGAACGCCATGAGTATTTTCTTCAGGTGCGTACAAAGACTACTATAGAATTGAAGTGATAGAAGTGACCAACAGCGTTGGGGGAGGCCATGTATGAATGCATCTGTGTTGACCATGAGATGGTGTATGATAGAAGTGAACAACAGTGTTGGGGGAGGCCATGTATGAATGTATCTGTGTTTACCACGAGATGGTGGATGATAGAAGTGACCAACAGTGTTGAGGGAGGCCATGTATGAATGTATCTGTGTTTACCACGAGATGGTGGATGATAGAAGTGACCAACAGTGTTGGGGGAGGCCATGTATGAATGTATCTGTGTTTACCACGAGATGGTGGATGATAGAAGTGACCAACAGTGTTGGGGGAGGCCATGTATGAATGTATCTGTGTTGACCATGAAATGGTGTATGATAGAAGTGACCAACAGTGTTGAGGGAGGCCATGTATGAATGTATCTGTGTTTACCACGAGATGGTGGATGATAGGGTTAGAAGGTTATCTGGGGTTGCTAAGTAGTGGTCGAAGATTAAAGCTACTTATTTTGAGTGTCATAAGTTCATCAGTGTAAACTGTTAATGTTTCCTCTTGAAATAAAGTTTATTATTATTAGAATGTTTGTGTTGTCATGTCATCTACAGGCCTATAGCATATTGATGGAAGCGACCAACATCGCTGACGCCGTGATGTATGATGCGCAACAAGCATCACCTTTATACGAGGTTAGAATCCTACCACTATTCACCCTTTTTTTCCCTATTCATTTTTCTTTTCTTTTCTTTTTTTTCTTTCTTCTTTTTTCTTTATCGGCCTGTTGTTTGACACAAGTAGAACCATCATGTGAACTGCTTCAAGTTTTGTATCTTGATTTCTTATTACATGTATGGAATTCGTATAAAGAAATCCCTTAAGTCTCAGTTATTTATATCACTGTTCGACTAGTTCATTCATAATAAATCAAGCACACCGTGCGCTACATCAAACCTGACTTCATAACACGCCAAAATACTTTATCCATCATTTTTTCTTCTAAGAAGGCAACAGGTAAGTGGCCGAACCGTTTTTGCTAAACAACTTAAAGGGCACTTGGATGAAAATCAATGAAAATTGGAAATGGCTTTAAACTTGGTTAAACTTATCTATATGGCCCAGATAGTAGCCAAGCAACATGTTTCCTTCACAGTCAAAAGTGGCGGGAAAAAATTATTAATTTTATTCAGCATCTAAATTGTGAGTAAATGACGTCATTTACTCAACGCTATTGTTCTTTTCGCTTTTAACCCAAAATATCTCAACAGCGAGTGGCTCTCAGGCTAAAATTTTCACTAATCAGATTTTCATAATCATAATTGAGTCATATTATCCTCGAATACTTCAATTATTCGGACTTTCAAAAATCGGGGCGTTTTTATCCAAGTGCCCCTTTAAAGTGAGACCAATGTTTCTAACATTAGAAAATATTCTCGTTGTGTAGATGAGGATGGTTAGTCTTCCCGTTCAGCGTGAAGCGGTGGACGTCCATCTCGACTTGACTGATCTTATGGTTAGTATGTTCCTATGCTATTCACAAGAGGACCGCAATAGAAGACAACTCGAGGCTCGTAAAGGCAGTATGCAGAAGGTATGTGACTGGCAGACTTTTTATGAACGTAAACGAAAATCCCATGACATGGCAGTGTAACTTCAAGCGAACCACTTTCATATTTTAAAATTACCGCTCACCAATTCAAATTTGTTGGCCATTTTTTAGTATTTTTTTAGGATGTGACGAAATCACAACAATTATCAAGAACCAGATTTCGCACAAGGATAAAAACGAAGCGCACTGAATATTGTCATAGTGCGTGCTCCCTCTCGATTTATAATAACTATTTATCATAATAGTGTGCAATTCTAGTTTCTTTTTTTCATTTAACGAATAGATGATAGATGACTTTGTAAAGAGTGAAGCGGTTCTATGTAGTGAAGAGAAACAAGAATGGAAAGATACTTGCAGGTAATTAAAGGATATCTTGTACTGAAATCTATGATAATCGCCGATGATTTATACATAGAAATAGCTGTATGCCTTCCCACTTATACAATACAATGTTAGGGAAGCACGGGTAGCGTAGCGGTGAGAGCGCTCGCCTCGCATCAATGCGATTAATGATATATCGTTCAAGTATATATATTCGTATACTATTGGAGCTTTCATCGATATCTATATATTAATAAACAGAACATTACATGAGCTCTTAGACAAGTTTTATCTTCTTGTGTTGAATATCTCTCACTCGAAGATAAAATTCGTATGTCTGCGCGCCCATATAATATCCTCTAGTCATTTTAAGGTGCAGTACGGAATATTTGAATATTTTTTCGAGTTCGAGGGTTGGAGTCCAGAACTCGGTGTCGTATGTGAATAGCTTCTTGTTAGTTAGGACTTTTTTAAATCTGAATTCTCATCGGTCGAGAACCTACAAATAATTCTAGCTATCAGCGTGCGCCAGCGAATTTTCAGGGGTCGATAGTTATCTATAGGCAGTTATCTGCGAAAACGAGCCAGCATAGGACAGCGGATGGCGGTTATCTGAAGGTTGTTTTTTAATTTATTATCTTGAAACTTAAAAAAGTCTATCATAAAGTTTCTATCTTTGTATTATCAGATCTATTTGAACAATGCATAATCATAAAACATTTATTGGATTCGGTTTTGATAAAATCCGGAATTATCAATGTCCAATAAGACTTAGGGTAATAACACTTGCCTCGACATTGATAATTCCGGAGATCATCAAAACCTCATCCAATAATTGTTTACTATTCTAGCTCTCTTGCCGTGGATGCTATGATGCAGTTATCATTGGTTAGTGGAATGACGAATGGTTTACCTCATCTTAGAGCAAAGGTACGTCACTGCATGTTACTTAAAACAGTTACAGCTCAACAAATTAGATAGAACATCTCAGAGTTTAAGATTCTTTGAACCGAGAATAAATGATTACACCTTTTTAGTTACAGCTTCCGGCTGTACTACATTTCGCTATAAAAAAGTGATAAGTTCATAGATATGAGAAGCATCTATCGTGAAAGCGAGAATGGTGACCCGCCCTCTTTTTTTTTTTTTTTTTTTTTTTTTTTTTTTCTTTAACAGTTTTAAATTGTCCTTTACATGCTTAATGTCCATGCAAATTTTCAGAATAAAGCGGTTATGGTCAATATTTATTTCAAGGGAATCATCTTAATTAAATAATATGTAGTTGTTTTTGGGACACGATTTTAATCCCACCGGGAAAACTGCTGAGACGGTGATTGAGTCGGAACCAAGAATGACAGCTTCTGAAAAACAATTTTTTCTTTTCTTTTTTACTTCTCGTATCGTGCAGATATATATTTGAAAGTATCGCAGTTTTAAAACAGTATTTATTTAATTGCCCTAATTCACTATGATGTCACATCAAAACAATCTATTGTTTTGAACGCAAAGGATCATGGTCGTCGGAGGGGGTCAAATCAACGCAAATTCACCAAAAATTGTTCTAAAACCCGTATCAATCCACGAAGAGAATAGCCAGCAAACGCTCAGAATATCTTTTAGTACATATTAACACATATTATATCTGAAAACCAGGCCATTTTAGATTAAATTGTTTCGCTAGGAGCAAATTTTGTTGAATTTTCTATTGGATTTGGCGATTCTATCCCCCACATAAACAAGCAGTGACGTCATAGTGAATTAGGGCAATTTTAACCTGAATCAGGAAAAAACAGGGATTAAAGGTTTTATAACATTTCTTAATTGTTTTACCAATAGGTCATGCATAGCCTGGGGGTTTGTCTCAGAGCACTGTCAGCTCATTCGTCACCAGATGCTGACAATCAGTGGAAAGAACTCGAACAGGTATTAGGGATCGACGACGGCGACGTCAACCGGAAGTGTAAATAATTTCTCTTTAGGGTTCTGTTCATTGGAGATTTTATTCAAAACATTGTCAGTAAAGTCAACTCATCCACAGGGAAGACTTTAAAGACTCGAAACCCCAGAGTGAAGTAATTTAAACTTCTGGTTGACGTCACCGTCGCAGATTTTGCAGATCTTAAAGTCCCTTTTACCCGGATAGCACTCAAGACTCTCGCATTCCAAACTCAAATTGACCTGAACAAAAAAAGAGGGTAACTCTGTCAATCAATAATACTAGTTCTCAGGAATGGTATTCTTACTGGCGTGAACTATGGAAAACTGAATGCGCCATTCATTTAATTTACCCAATTCCAAATGGCACGAACACGAATCTTAGTGGCAAAGTTCCCAAACTGTCTTAAAAGTGCATAACTTTATCTCAAGTCTTCTTCCTTTTAGAATCGTACACTTGACTTGGAGAAAGAAACTATAGAAAATCAAAGTCAAGAATCGAAAGAGAACAGCCAAGGTCTGGATGGCGTCATGAAGGCAAATACAAATGAATCACGGGAAATCCTTAAATATACTACACAGGCATTCAACCTCAATGTAAGTATACTATTAGTAATACTAGCTCTAATGACGATTATCCTGAATATACATCGTATGAGAATACTCGAACAAGACAGAATCAACTTCTAAATTCTAATAAATTCGATTTTGACGTCGACAGCTTAAACACAAGTCACTAGTTTTGGAGATTTGCGCAATCACGCCCTGCCCTTCGGCAAAAAATAAATTAGACCCGTTTTCTACAAACACATGGACACACACGCACCCAATCTCAGTGTTTTTCCTAAATATATTCTAGAACAGTCACACTGCAGATGTAAGTATTCATAGACAAACCCTTGTCTCAAGTTATATTAATCTTTATCGTGTTTCAGCGAGTATACACTACATCCAGGAAATATCTGTGTCAAGCGGTTGAATGTTTATCACAGGCTGTGCAGATAGCGTTAAAGGGAGGATTACGGGTAAGTTATATAGGTCCAGTCAGTATTTGAAAATTGGCTTCAGTGAACGCGTCAAAATCGGAATTAGAAAATGACATATTTTCTTCGGTGTTATATGCATATTTTCTTCGGTGTTATATGGTAAAAAATATGTCATTTTAAGGTGCAGTACGGAATATTTGAATATTTTTTCGAGCTCGTGGGTTTGAGTCCAGAACTCGGTGTCGTATGTAAATAGTTCTCGTTAGTTCTCTCCCGTGATTCGAGGGTTTTTCTCCGGCTTTTTCGGATTTCCTCCTTCCGAAACAACTTTTACTACATACTAATAGACCGTTCTCTCAAGGTTGCGTGCGCATCCAACTTGACTTGCCGCAAAATTGAAAAACGCAAATTTAATAAAATTGAGAAACCATTTTTATATTTAAAGAGGAGAATAATCGATTTTACCAGCTTTCATGATGATGCAGTTTTCTCCTGAAAAAGTACACGGAAATCTCCAAAATTTCAAGTTAAATGAAAGACATCCATTGTAATTTTCACTAAATCTGATATCGTGTTGAGTTATCTGTAGTTATCTTTCATTTGACAAGTAAAACCAACCAAAAAAGCGAAAAAATGTCGACCATAGAGAACTTTGTGGAAGGATTTTTCAAGAACGTCGTGTACACGTTACAAAAATCCTGTGCGGGAGAGTAGTAAGGTCGAAATTCGTTCTCGCCCGAGTCGTACGCAAGTAGTAACTTTGACATAACATGGCAGAAAATTTTCTGCATGCGAAAAATTTTCTGCACGAAAATTTCACTCATAGAAATCTTGTAGGAAGAGCCAAAAGAGTTTTAAATAAATGAATCCCCCATCGTAGGGATCATTTTGATCAAGTTTTTTGTGGAGTTCGAGGTTTAAAAGACGATGAAATCGTGGTTCAAAGTGAGTTGTTTGTTCAAATATGGCGACTGTGGTTTCCTCCCTTGTCAGAGTATATATACATAAGATATATATACATAATTAATTATTTAATTTTTCCGATTTTATTTTCACCATTCACTTTAATCTAAATTGGGCTCCCTGTGATTGAATGAAGAGCCACTGTGGAAATGCCACTGTTTATGACGTATACTAATGTTAAGTATTTGTTTAATTGATTACAGGATATAGTTAGCCAGGCCAGTCATCAGCTTGTAGAGTGCATAGGTACACATGACCCAGCTTCATCCGCGCAGTATCTCGCTCTCTATCAGGTTTGTTTCATATTCCTACATCCTTTTTTTCAGTTCTCACCCACTCACCCGTCCTTTCCTTCCAATCCCGTGTTGAACCTTAAGCCAATAAACGTGACTGTGTAATTACATTTACATACACATATATATATATTTAACAATTATTCGCCGAAGGCGAAGTGAATATCGAGGAATATATACCGAGACACACAAACAAACAGAAACTTCAAAAAGACAAATTCACGCAAAACTTTTAGCAAAACATTTAGGCCATACTTCGTTGCCTTTTTAGTATTGATAGGAATGGCATTTACTTTCATTTTTTTCAATTTCCTCATCGGAAATTGTAGCAAAACGATTGCCGGCAAATGCCATTTTAATTTAATTAATTAAATTAATTATTTTGTTGCCGACCCAATATTCCGAGATTCAGAGGTGAATATCGTACAATATTCACCTCCAATTAACCAATGAGCGCGCTCGTTCTTAGGAAGTACACAAGTTGGTATATGCTAAATATGTATATTTCATTTCTGATTGTTTTGGTTGCTTTGTTCACAGAGCTGCTATATGTCTCAGTGTTTAGAGAAGGTACTGTATCGTGCACAAGCAGACCCAGCCGTGTCTCGACTAGCAGCCTTATTGAGACAACGCAAGTTCTTCAGTACTGTCGACTATTTGACCGAACACTCGTCTGCTGTCGTATCTTTAAATCACAATAATCTTGGAGACTGTGAGGTAAATAACATTAATATCCTCTCAGTCTGGCGTTCGAAATAAATAAATAAATATTAATAATAAAATGAAATGGCATTTAGCACAGTGGCATTTCCGTCCTTTCGTCCACTGAATCCAATAGGAATCAGTTAAATCTGTTGACGTTTGTCGAGGGAGGACAACCGGAGAACACAGGGAGAACCAAGTAGCAACTCTATCTACATACTACACCGAGTTCTACTTTGTATGGGCAGTAGGGAGGGTCGTAAAATGGATTACAATCCCATCGAGGTAGGAATGGTTGGAGGGAAAAAAAGTGAGCATTTTTTAATTTAACTTGTTTAACTATTTGAAATATTACTGTGCTACGCGCCGTCCCGTCAACACTTCCACAAGCTAATTTTGATTTCTTTTTAACATCTTTTTGACAAGTTTTATTTGTGCTCTTTACTTCTAACCACTTTTCCTTACTTCAATGTTACGATAGAAATGATTATTATACGACACTCGATTTCCTGTGTATTACTACCATTTTTTTCGAATGCAATTACAGAGCGATAATACACGATCTGTGAACCGGTTTTCAATGGTTTTTCTTCTTTTTTTTGCTGTTGTAAGCGTGAGGAGAATTTCTCCTTTTCCTTTGTGCAGCTCACGTTAGCAGTTTGAGCTCGTGATTCAACCATCTGCGGGGCTCAAAAAATACGGCCGCTTTCACTCGTAAAATTAGCCGGCTGTAATACTCAACAAGCAGTGTAATAACATCTATATAATGGGAGGTTCTCACATATAACGTATTTCCCATTGTCTGGATGCGCTTTACATTCATGACCATATCGCTACATTGATGTACAAACTCCGTCTATCTTCCACCGCTTTTTCAGCGTCAAATCTCAAACTTTGCTCCAAGACATTTTGCTCAGTTCGTGTCATCGTGGTAATGTATGTGTGTCTTATTCCAGGCCTGGCGACGTTTATCTATCATGAAAAATCACTTGGAACTAACTAAAGAATTCTCTGTTACTAACTTACAGTTTGTAGTTCTGCAACACTCCCCTGACAGGTAAATGTGTTTTTAAAATACCATAGAATAGTAGTTTTAGGCCCCATCCACACGTATCCGGACATTTTTGTGTCCGCAAATTATTTTTTGCGGATACGAAAATGTTTGCGTCCACACGCAGCGTATTCGAATCGTTTTACCCGTCCACACGTATCCGTTTTCGTAAAATTTGCGGATACGTGTGGACGGGTCCTTAAAAGCTCATCCGTCGCGTAAATTTCCTCTCGGCCGTCATAATAGAGCGTTTTCACTCACGCGAGAAGGCAGCCATACTGGTGTACCAAACAATAGGAACTTTCTGCACAGTTTTTAAAATCCCTTTACAAAATCTCAAAGCCCAGGGTTTATAACCAGAATTGCATTAATATTTAACGATTATTCGCCGAAGGCGAAGTGAATATCGGGGAATAATAACCGAAACGTTGAGCTTTATTTTCCCGATATTCACTGAGCCTGAGGTGAATAATTGTTTTAGTGTAAATACAGAGGTGATTCTTTCAAAAAAAGAAAAAAAAGGAAGATAAAAGACACATTTAAAATTAGGAACAGAAACAAGACGGCTGGCCGCCATTTTGGATTATCGCTAGAGGTGATTGTCGTGTGATAATCTGAGTTTATCGACCAATCAGCGCGCGAGATTTTCAATAATCACCAGTGTATTTATAGTAACTTATAATTCCTGCTATAATGCTGCACTTTTTGCACTGTTGTGATAAAACAGCCCTATGCCCAGATAATATATAAAGGTGCTCCGTCCCACCCAATTGAGCTGCAGCACTCTTAGGCAATCATAGCCTCAACTTAATAGATGATATTGGTTGTTTGTTGAAGGCGATATCTGTATGGTGCTGTACTGGACAAAGGAAGGTCTGCTGTAGCAAGTGCTAAACCAGCCAAACAAGCAGGAGCTGTTCCAGGTCTGTAACATATGTACACACAGTGGATGGGCATGGGCATGGGCATGGGCATGGGCATGGGCATGGGCATGGGCATGGGCATGGGCATGGGCATGGGCATGGGCATGGGCATGGGCATGGGCATGGGCATGGGCATGGGCATGGCGATAAGCATGGGCATGGGGAGGGCGAGGGCGAGGGCGATGGCGATGGAAAGAGTGATGGGCATGGGCATGGGCAGGGGGATGGGTACAGGGATGGGGGGTAAATAGTATTTGCGTCACTTCTTGAGTCTTTCTAAAGATATTTTAGCCTATATTTTAGAAACGATTATCCGAGGGAAAAGGGATTGAAGTTAGTTTCAAAAACTCATCTCTTATATTTACAAGTTTAACACATTAAAGCATAATTTCGGGTATTGATTCCATGGTGGTGGATTGTGTTCACAGTACCCACGAAGGCTGTAGTAACCCGTGCTGAAGTAAATCCCAAAGATCTGGATGATTTGATCGAGGAGTTTAATCACTTCAAGTCTGACACCGCCACGGAACTAACAAGACGAAACTTTGTATGTCACCAACATGAACGGCAGCAAAAAATGCTTGATCGGGTAGAAGAGCATCCTACTAGTAACCAAGAGGTATAAGCATCTTTATCCGCATCAACAATAACTCTCTTATAGACGTATATGTATCGCATATTCATACTTTCATTTTTTCTTCTAGAGTAACAGCATCATGATCGATACAGCCCTGGAACACCAAGAAGCTAAGCTACAGGTACTAACAAACATCTTTCGGTTCCACGAACTATTTATTACTATTTATATGTAGGGCTTACAGGCTGATGTTTCTTTTTTTCGTTAGTTTTTTGTTGTTGTTTCTTTGTTTGTTTTTTTGTTTGTTTGTTCGTTTGTTTTTTGTTTGTTTGTTCGTTTGTTTTTTGTTTGTTCGTTTGTTTGTTCGTTTGTTTGTTTGTTTTTTTGTTGGTTGGTTTGTTTTTTGTTTGTTTGTTTGTTGGTTGGTTTGTTTTTTGTTTGTTTGTTCGTTGTTTGTTTGTTCGTTCGTTTGCTTGTTTGTTCGTTGTTTGTTTGTTTGTTTGTTTTTTTGTTTTGTTTGTTTGTTTGTTGGTTTGTTTTTTGTTTGTTTGTTCGTTGTTTGTTTGTTTGTTTGTTCGTTGTTTGTTTGTTTGTTTGTTCGTTCGTTTGTTTGCTTGTTTGTTTGTTTGTTGTTGTTTTCTTCCCGCCAAGTGCAGTACAGTGACAAAACACGGCCTTCATGTTGACAGTCACAGACCAAACAAGCACGAGCAAAAATAGCAATAGCACACTGTTAGAACTCTGAAAGGAATTAAATGTAAAACCAGATTCATTTTACGTTTTAAAGAATTTAAATGTCACCATTTTAATCAATAATATGCTTGAATTTTGGACAGTGCAGTAACGAAAATTAAATAGTACAATTTGATATTAGAGTGCAAACAATATAACCGAAACTTTAGTAATACTAAATAGCATAATTTCATGCAAATTCCATTGTTTTCTGTTGTTTAATTAGCACTATTTTGTACTAATTAGTAATTAGTGTTTCACGGATTAATTGTTTGCACTCTAGTAGAGTACAAACACTAAAAGTGTGCAACACTTTGCACTGTTTAGTAGTAAATAGTATTAATTAAACAATAGAAAACAATAGGATTAGCAAATTTTAGCAGTATTTAGTGGTATTTATGTAACACACTTATAGTGTTTGTGCTCTAATGTTTTTTTTATTGTTTTACTTTCTATTATTTTTTGAATTTGACTCTTATTAAATATATTCATTCTTTTCAGTCTCATTTTCAAGATGTTTTAGCGGCAATGGAAGCATACCTAGATCCAGTTCTTACTAAACTTTACCCTGCCTTGAAGTAAGTTGCCATAGATCACCTTAAAGCACCCTTTTATACCATTCAGGGTGTACCGTTTAAGAAATAAAACAGCTCCGTTCACTAATACAGCACAAGTCTCGAGCAATCAAAGCGCGCGTAGCGAGGTGTCTATATAATAAACCTCATTATTATATCGATATCGATGAAATACCAGGTTTTCTCTAGTGTCGAAAACTTGATATCTTTCACCAGTGGAAGATACCATATCTTTCACACGTGAAGATATCGTTGTTGAATCGGCTTGCTATTTTAATAAAGAATTTTTGAGCTTTTGTTTTATTTAAGTTTCATCGATATCTATATAATAAACAGAACGCCGCTTGGAGATACGAATTTTATCTTCTCGTGTTTAATTTAGATATCTCACTCTTTCGCTGCGCTCCCTCGTGAGATATCAATTGAACACTCGAAGATAAATTTCGTATCTCCGCGCGCCCATGTAATATCCTCTATTTATATTGCGCTTTATTTGTATCTTTTGACAAAAAATGAATTTAGTAAATTTTTAAAAAATTTTGAAATTAAAGTGTACGCAAAGTAAGTGTCTCACAAAATAAGTGTCGTACGGAAAATATACTAAGGGACCGTCAATCATCGATAAAATAAAGATATGAGCAAAGTAAGTGTCTCACAAAATAAGTGTCGTGCGGAAAATATACTAAGGGACCGTCAATCATCGATAAAATAAAGATATGAGCAAAGTAAGTGTCTCACAAAATAAGTGTCGTACGGAAAATATACTAAGGGACCGTCAATCATCGATAAAATAAAGACATGACTATTAAAAAGGGATAAATAGAGATTATCACATGTTAAGAACTTGATTTCGTTTTTATTCACGAGTTTTTCCGTATCATATCGCGAACGAGCGAGTTCTTAACATGTAATAATTTGTTTATTACACATTTACTCTTGACAACTATCGCTAGATTCTATAACATATCGCTTCCTTTTAGCTGGCACAGCAGGTTGAGCATTGTTGTTTATGTTGATCTCAATACTGCTTCCAGAAATCGTAGCATTAGAAAAAATGCTAGGTACACTACAAGTTGTAGTCGAAAAAGATGAAAATTGACCAACACTAGAAGACAAAATTACATCTGAACGTGATGATTTTTGAACACAGAGTTCTTTGGGCTGTGATTCAGAACTTATGATGGTACTTATCTGTTGAAGTTGTCGAGAGTTGAGAGACGAGTAGTTGTTTATGCTCTGAATGTTCTTGTGACCAGATATCTGCATGATTTGGTTTGGAGGAATATTATTATCATTCAGCTTCTGAAGCATAGTTTTACGTGCAGAGTGGTTGGTAAGATTGTTCTTCATGGGAAGTTCTGCATTTAAAGCCATTGTTTTCATGAATGAATACAATTTATTGATTCCAACAGGTGTTTTCTTGAACCAAGCCTGTGTCGCCTTTCTTTCTTTCACGTTGTTTACAGCTATGTAAAAGGGGGAATCGGCTGTATTGCATTCCTGTGGTCTTTTCAGAGCAAATTCTTTGTATAGTTTAACTGGACATCTTTCTTTTCTCTCGATTTCATACATTCTTGGTTTTACAGGACGAATATCTCTCGGGTTTTCGCCGGTTCTCGTTTTCGTTTGGCGTTCATTATATTCCAGGTATTCAAGCTCCTCACTTTCATCGTTCTTAAGCTGAATGTCTCCCCAACAAAGGTCTTTGTGTTCTTTTCCTCCTCTCATACCAAAGTGTAGAGTATTGTTAAGCCACAGGGTGTTTAACATAGCCTCTGGAGATCCACTTCCCAACTGACCTTTTCTGTATAACTCATCTATCTCCTGCTCAGTAATGGAGCGTGCAGCGTTTGGTTTGCCTCCTTTTCCTGAAGATTTGAGCTCTTTCTGCTTAGCCTTCAGCACTTCGCGAGTACCGGAAAACTCAACGGAGTTTATGAGGGAATACCCATATTTCTTTTTCCTCAGGTATCTCTCGATGCTTGCTATGATTGAGCGGAGAGAAGATGGCTCGTAGTTGGTTCCATCTTGCTTTCTTACTCCTAAAACAAACTCTTGCAAGTATGAATCCAGCTCTGTAGGAGTAATTTCTTCTGGTTCTCTATCAGTTTTGCGGCTTAAAAAAGCTTTTAACAATGCCATGTCTTGTTTCGTTTTTCTAGTTGTATTTTGGTTTTCATTCTCTTCCAAAAATTGGGAAATTCTATCTTCTGAAAAGATAACGAATCGAGGATTTGACTCATCCATCTTTGATTCATACGTCGAGAAAACGCCGCAAAGCTACCACATCTAGCGATGTGACGTCACTTGAATAGAACAAACAATGTGATTGGTTCAAGTAAAATATATCGCAAGATTTGATTGGACAGTTTACCGTGAAGTGATATCGTATAACTTCACTGATATGGTTTTTATTCACGGCTTTATTTCACGGATATCGAGCGTAAATGTGTAATAAAAGAAGTTAGCATCTCACAAAAAAGTACTGGCGCCTCCAGCATGCTTCTTCTCTTCTACTTGCATCATTTAACACCCATTTTCCCTCTTTCTTCTAGTGCAGAGTCCATGTCAGGCACGATCGTTTTGTTAGCCGACGACAAGCTGTTACTTCTTCCATTGGAATCTCTCAGCGCCTTTCTAACTCCTCGAGTGACGTCGCTTACCCGAGATTTCTCATTACAATTTCTTTATCACCGTTTTCATCAAAACGAAGGTAAAACAATGTAGTGGAAACTTATTGTTTAACTCCTTTGACGTGCTTGTTGGAATTTAAGAGGAAATTTTTTTCGATAATGAGCAATAATGGCAAAAAGCCAAAAACTAGACTTTCGTATGAGTTTTGATCCCAATTTTCGTTTTGGGTTAACACTCAAAACCTTTTTTTAAACAGTTAGAAACTGATGTGCTATGATCAAATGCCTGTTTGAAGCGGTATTTTCAATTGTACAAAGATGTTTTGTTGCATTTGTGTTAGAATATTGCTTTGTCAGGCTTTTTTATAGAAAATATATGGGAAATAAGCAAATGAAGGCCTAAACCTCATTTTCGAATAAAATTTTTGCTTTGGGTTAACACTTTGATTCCACTTTCATCGGTCACCTCCACTTCCAAACAAACTTTCTGAATAACAAGATTTTAGCCTTGTACAACAGCCTTTTTTCAAGAAAATAGTTTTTGCCGCTCACTGCTTGAATACGAAAAGAATTCTCTCTTTATTACAAATGATTTTGAAATACTAGTTTCGAAACAACATGGAAAGCTATTAGTAGGATGCTTTTTGTCCTCCAAATGTAGCTAACGGAAAGTGATTATCTGTTACTATCAAAAGTACGAAAGTAACAATAGTAGTATTTCTAATGTTGCAAGTATGTTTGGATTGTTTCAACAAACAATAAGATTGACCCCTTAGCCTCGCACTCGATTTAGAACCATTAGTATTTTCCTTTGCCGAGGTCCATGCCTCGGTTCATTGGTCGGTTCACAAAGCACTATAGTAAAAGTACCTTGTGTCCTTGATGGAATGCTTTTTATTGTATAAAATGCTCTGAACCCAGATGATTGAATATGTATCGAAGTATTAAGACCATTCGTGTGTATGTAATCCTGAGAAGGACGCTGAAGGTGACTTCCGCTCAGGTTGTCGAAACGTCAGTCACATTAAACAGTCCTTCTCAGGATTACATCCACCCGGATGATCATAATACTTCGATAAACATGGAATGCTTTTTGTTGGACTAGTGAACCAACATTACGAATGGAAAGGGTGAATATCACTGAGAAGAAATCTTTCATCCATAATTTGGATTTTTGTTTGCCTGTGTTTCACTTACAGAAAACGAACATAAAGGTGATGCGAAAAAAGGTGGAGGGAAAAAGGGGGACAAAAAACCAGAGAAGCCATCGACAGCCAAGTCAAAACCTAGTGATAAAAAGGTAATGAAAATAATGGTAATATTCTTAAAATATTAAGAAGCGAGGTGGAAAATTGACTATTTTCATTGCTCTTCCACTGTATATTTCTTTCTTTGCAATGTAACAATGTGTTTATCATCGTAATTTGATCTTTTCTTTTAGATCTCTAAGATATTTTATTATAATTTATCAATTAGTCAAAACTCAATGTTTAGAAATATCTTGTCGCTCAAACTATTCTTGCCATAAAAAAGGCAAAGCCATCATACTGTTAAATCAAACGGCTGACGTACGGCTTTGATTTGTTGTTGTTGCTGTTGTTGTTGTAGTAGTATAGGGGATGGGGGTTCCAGCGCAACGACCACCGGAGGATTACCCGTCTAAAGTACCCCCCTCGATTCGTACCGCTATTACCCGCATCCCGTGTTTATGTAAAATATGTTAGTCTATATATGGAGTGCGAAGAATGTAAGAGAACTTTTAAGAAAGAAGCGGATTTGAAAAAGCATTTGAAAATGAAGACGAAGTGTATGAGCAGTTATGATTGTGGATGTGGTAAGAAGTTTGAGACTAAGGTTAAATTGTTTTGGCATTGTCAGGACTGTGAGTACGACTACGACGACTTAAAAAGTGCTTGGTATTAGGTATAAAATATTTCCTATTATATAGATGGAATCCCAAAGCAACTTCAGCACGGTGTCAATACCCGGTAACGGTGAGATTGACGTTAGACAGTTTTGGCGTCAGTCAGAAAGGAAGGTTAAAAGGACTCTCCGAAAAGGTATAGAAGAATTAGGAGCCCTGAAAGCGAGCATAATGGTAGAAGTAAGTTTGTCAAAAGACGAGGTAATGACGACAGCAATGTTGCGATCAAAGTCGTTAGTGATATTAGAATCCACGAATCTGGATAGGTCACTCAGTGAAGCCTTAGAAGCAATAATGGAGTCGCTGTCTAACTACACGAAAGAAGGATCGGGTTGGACAGTAGAGGAGGTTGAAGGAATAGAGATAAGTATGGCCAGGTACGTACCCATACGAGGGGGGAGTTACGTACCGCTACCAACGTGGGTAGAAAGGAAGAAGGCTATTGTAAACGTGAAGAATGAAGACAATCGATGCTTTATGTGGGCAATCAGGTCTGCACTGTATCCAGCAGAGAAGGATCCCTGTAGGACAAGTAAGTATCCCACAGACGATTTAGAGTGGGATGGTGTGGAATTTCCCATGCAGTTGATAGACATCCCCATATTTGAGGAAATAAACGATCTAGCAATTAACGTTTACGGAGTCAGAGAGCAGACGATAGTACCGTTAGTTCTGTCAAAAAGTAAAGGAGAGCGCGTACATTTATTCTACCACGGCGGACACTACTCATGGGTTAAACACATTAGCAGACTATTCTACAGACATACTAAGCACAAAGGCAAAAAGTACTTCTGCGACTGCTGCTTGCTGTCATTTACATCCTTAAATGCCCTAAAGAAACACGATGAGATCTGCCGCGGAGTCGAAGAAGTGGCGCAACGGATCCAGATGCCCACCAACAAAGAGCTTTCATACGCAGACCATCAAAAGCAGATGCAAGTGCCTTACGTGATATATGCAGACTTTGAAGCGTTGATAACTAAGGAAGAGCAGAAAAGTGGTGCCACGAATAAGGTGGGATTACACGAGATCTGCTCCTTTGGTTACATAGTAGTCAGATCAGATGGTAAGGCCGACCCTCCTGTAATTTACCGAGGCAAGAACGCAGCTAATAAGTTCCTAGAAGCATTGCGAGAAGAGGAGGGGGAGATAAGAGAACAATTAAGACGTCCAAAGAAGATGGAATTTACCAAAGAGAACCAGGAGGCTTTTACCAAGGCAAAGAAATGCCACATTTGCCAACATACGCTTCTTCAGTTTGGAAGACGGGCCAAGAAAGCGTGGGACGAAGATGGAAAGTATCTAGGAGAAGCTCATTTCAAATGCGGGAAGTATGCTAAGAAGGGTGAGAAGCCGGGAAAGCCCTCCACGCATTGCATTCACTGCCACAAAGCATTCGTCGAGGATTTCTATGTGGATAAGGTTAGAGATCACTGCCACATCACGGGTAAATACAGAGGTGCGGCTCATTGGAAATGCAATATAAACTTCAAAGTAGACCCAGAAATGGAAATACCCGTATTCTTTCACAATTTAAGAGGTTACGACAGTCACTTACTTTTACAAGGAACGGACGGCTCCGAAGTAAAGTGCATACCCAACAACAAAGAAAGGTACATGTCCGTAACCGTAGGCAAGCTGAAGTTCTTAGACTCGCAGCAGTTCATGGCGGACTCCTTAGCAAACTTGGTTAAATACAACACGGAGTTCCCCATTTCCAGTCAATACGGCGCGGAAAGGAAAGGAGTCTACCCATACGAATACATGGATTCCTGGGAGCGATTCGAAGAACCCCTACCACCCAAAGAGAGATTCTACAGCACCCTAAACGAGTCCGGCATAAAGGATGAGGAGTACCAGCATGCGTTAGACGTGTGGGAAAAGTACTCCTGTGAGAACATGGGGGACTACCACGACATCTACCTAAGGTCTGACGTAGTGCTGCTTGCAGATGTTTTCCAAAGCTTCAGAAAGATGGCTATGGAATATTACGGATTGGATCCCGCTAATTTCTACACGGCTCCTGGGCTCAGCTGGAGTGCTTTGTTAAAGAAGACAAATGCGCAGTTGGATCTCCTAACGGAGTACGACATGTATCGGTTTATGGAAGACGGTATTCGTGGCGGCGTATGCGGACCCAGCCGACGTTACGCCCGCGCAAACAACCCCTTAGTAGAGCACGACCCAGAGAAACCAACCACATACATTTACTACCTGGATGCGAATAACCTTTATGGTTGGGCAATGTCACAGTACCTACCTGTGAGAGACTTCGAATGGGATCCAGTGAAGCCGATAGACTTCTACATGCAGGTAGGAAAGGAGGAAGACAAGGGTTACGTTTTAGAAGTGGATCTGGAGTACCCAGAGCGCCTGCACGACGCACACGATGAGTTCCCCTTAGCACCAGAAGCGATAGAGATACCATTTAAGCAGCTAAGTCCGCTGCAGAGGGAAATGTGCCCTGGTTACAAACCGTACAGGAAGCTAACGATGAACCTGATGGACAAGCGAAAGTACGTGGTGCATTACCGCAACCTGCAGTTCTATGTGCGCCACGGCTTACGCGTGAAGAAGATCCACCGCGTTTTGAAGTTCACGCAGGAACCCTGGATGCGCCCCTACATTGACTTCAACACGCAAAAGCGTACCGCAGCGAAAAATGACTTCGAGAAAAACCTCTTCAAACTGATGAACAACAGCGTGTTCGGAAAGACAATGGAGAACATCCGCAAGCGCGTAAGCATAAAGATAGCCAGCACCAGAGAGGAAGCAGAAGCATACGTGTCACAGCCTGGATTCGTTAGATACGTAGAAATGTTAAACTTCTACGTGATTCACATGAAGAAAGCGAATTTATTCCTGAATAAACCCGTATACACGGGGTTTACAGTGTTAGACCTATCAAAGCTGCTCATGTATGAGTTTTACTACGACAAGCTTAAGCCAAAGTACGGAGACCGCTGTCGCCTCCTGTACACAGACACCGACTCCCTAATTCTAGAAGTGCAAACGGAAGACGTTTACAAAGACTGCCTCCCCGATATAGACGAGTACGACACCAGCGGTTACCCGAAGGAGCACTTCCTTTACTCTGCGAAGAATAAGAAGGTAATTGGGAAGATGAAAGACGAAATGTTAGGAAAACCCATCGTGGAATACGTGGGTCTGAAACCAAAGATGTACAGCGTGCTAAAGTTAGACGGCGTAGAAAAGAAAGCTAAAGGCGTAAAAAAGTATGTGGTTAAGAAGGACATTACGCACGAGTCCTACCTCAACGTATTACGAACACGCAAGGAACAGCGGCATAAGATGAACAGCCTGCGCAGCTATGGTCATCAGATACATAACGTCACGCAGGAGAAGGTGTCACTGTCTGCATTTGACGGTAAGCGATGGATGTGTGATGACGGAGTGCATACGATAGCATTCGGACATCACACGATAAGCAGTTCTTCTTTGACGAACCCACGAGTGGGACCATCATGAAGATAATACAAGATGGGCTGACCCTTCTTAGCTATCGCACTTCGGATCTGGTAAGTTTCCAAAGACCAATTAGGATCCGTAGCTCTTTTGGATCCTCCTTCTAATTCACCCGGCTCATAGAGATATCGAACCGTGACATTACCTAATTTCTTTTCATGGGGGAAGACCGCCCTCGAACTTCTGATGAAGGACTTGTGTTCCACGTGTTTCTTTTTTATGGCATCCCTGGGTTTCATTCCCGTAGCCCTGGCCGCCTCGTTGTTCGAAGCTGCGACGACCTGGGGGAGCCTCTGAGTCCATTCCCTATTGCGTTTGGAGGGATCTTCCAGCTCTTTCCAATACTGGTATCCAAAGAGACGCTCGGCCAGGGTCTTATTGAATCTTTCGACAATGCTTTGACCCCTGTGGTACTCTGCTTTAGCTCTTCTAATCTTAGTGTCGTGGTCTTTCAGGGTCTTGGTAACCACGCCCATAAACTCCGTCCCCGCATCCACTTGCAGCAGCTTAGGCCATTTCAAGACGCGCTTATAAACCCTACCTAGGGCTTCTGCGACTTCCCCAGAATCCTTGCTGGTTATAGGTTCGGCGTCCTTGTATCTGCTTGCGATATCGACTACGGTCAAAGCGTACCTATAGGTCTTTTTTCTCACCTTATCGTGCGGTAAGAAAAGCAAATCCGCCTGATGAACTTCATTGGGGGTATTTACGGTGAAGCTGGGCCTGGGAATGTACTTAGGCACGGGAAGATAAACCTGCCAGAGGGTTTGTTTTTTCAACCAGTTCTTAGCCGTTTCGTCTGATACCCTGGCCGCGGCTGCGAGTTTCTTGATAGCTGACGCTCCTCTCCAATAGCCTTCCGGCCCATAGTAAATCCTTTTAAGTTTGTCCTCTACGCGGCCCATTATATGAATTCCAAAACAAGATTGATCTTACGTCCGTTAAAATCCACCGTCTTTCCGTCCACTTTAATGGTGATGTTTATGCTTTCTACCAAATTAGACAAGTCATAGCTCAAAGAAATGGGAGTGTATTCCACTGGGTCAAATGGATTACCTTGGGGCAGAAACTTGGACATAAGAGAAGACTTTTCTCCATTGTTGTAACTATGAACCAAGTCGCAATAGACTTCGTAAGAGGATGCGACTTTCCATTTCACATCATATGTATTGCCGCTATTTATTGTGGTACTAGTAAGGCCCAGGAGTTCTACCAATGAACTGTCCTTTAAATTAGCGCTTCCACTATTTTTCTTGAATTTCATTTCATGGGGTAATCCTGTGGTAAGAGTATATCCGTGCTTTGCTAGCTCCTTAGCCAGTGTTATAGGGGTGTAATGGGAATCTGGTATTTTTGGTTTGGTGCCGGAAGTTCCGATGACAAAGCCATTAATTAAATTATACCAAGAATTGTACAAAGAGCAACTAACCAACCGAACCCTTTCCGCGCGGATGGGAGGATTCAGACAAGTGGTAAAGTTATTCTTGTCGCTTTCCAAAAAGACGATCATTATATTAGATACGCCAAGGCCACGCCTCCTGCCAGCCCTGCGACTCCTACAAAGACCAACTCATTGTCTTTTTGTTTCTTAGAAGGCTGGTAGTAATTCTTGAACTGAGGCTTTCTTAACCCCGTTAATGCCGCGGGGTGTGCTTGCGCATAAAGTTTGAAGGCGTAGTCTGTGTTTTCGAAGTTCTTATCCGCCTGCATCTTGTCTTGGTAGTTCTTGTCCAACCAATCCCTGTAAGCTTGTCTTTTTTCATTCCAAGCTGCAACGTCCCGCTGATATTTCTCCAGCGCTAAGTCGTGTCTCTTCCTTTCGGCGGCCAAATCTCCGCTGCGATCACCTCTAACTAATCTATCCAAATATTGACCACCATAATTAGCTCCAGTGAATGCTAAGGCTGCAATAACTCCACCTGCGACCACGCTAGCCATTTATACATTAGGGATGTACTTTTCCTTCCGTAGGTAATCCTTTAGCATGATAGCCCCGCCAACGGCAGCGGTCATCTTAGCAAAATTAGCGAAGCTCTTGCTTGGGTCTTCAGTAAAGTCTTCTTTGAGCACTTTCTTACCTACCCAACCAATACCCGCAACGATGGAAGTAATGATAGCTGCCTCTTCAACAGTTTTCAACAACGCGGTCGACATTATATTACAAAGCGAGAAGGTTATTACTCCATTTCAGGGATTTTGCTTTTTCTAACCTCCACAGGTGCGTGCACGGGCGCGTGATATGTTGGTGGTTCTACCTTTTTCGTAGCCCGCCATTGTAAGTAAAGGCTGCCTGCTGCTATAACGACTCCTAACGCGCCGATGACGTACCCAGGATTAATGAAGGATTCCTCTTCTTTTTCCTCCACCTTTTCTTTTTTCTTTGCTTTGTTCTTCCTGTTCATCTCCGCGAGCTTCTTACCGGCAGCAACTCTGCCTGGAGATTTAGCCTTGGTGATTCGTCGCTCCTCTACTTGGGGGGTTTCCTCCGCCTTCGATTCAGCTTCACTCATTTATATCTAAGGACTTGAAGGAATTGATAAGTACTTAACTAGGTACTTGAGGCGACCTGGGTAATTCCCGCGAATGACTTGACTAAGTACTTGATAAGTCACTTGCAGGTACTTGATCAGGTACCTCAGCAAGTGCTGCCTGGAAGACCTTTTCGACTTCTCTGTCCTTCTTGAAGTCCTTCCAAGATGTTCCGAAGGAACCTAGTACCTCCTTCAAGTCGACGTGCTGAGCTACGTGAAGTGCCGCAGAGGCGACTGCCATTAACTTACCGCACTTCAAAGACAACCACCCACAGGTTATCTTAAGTTCTTGGGATATGACATAGTCATCTCTTATGTCCTTCTGTAGTTGCTCCACGTCGTCTATGGGCAGTGCAAGTCCAAGCAATTTAGTGGCAAGTCGGATAGCGGAGTCTGCTACGGCGTCCGTGGTCTTACTTGCGAGGGCAGCCTCGTACCTCTTATGGAACTTCTTAACCTCCTCTTCTGACAGCTTATTAACCTGCTCATGGGTAAGTTCCTTACCTATCATTTCTTTACACTTCCCAGAAGACACAAGAATGTTAAGTTGTTCCTTGAGGTTACTTTCATCTAACTGTGTGGGGACTTCATCTATGAGCTGCTCAATGTCCATATATGTTAACGTCATACGGAAACCTCAAAGAGAAGATCATTTTGGAATGTTGGTGCGTTTTTAAATGCCGCATGTATTCGTGCAGCTGTTCCTTGCTTATCTCACCGCCGTAGTCGCTTAAAATGGTTTCCAGGTCAGACTTGCTCGGAGTATAAAATACTACGAGAGAGCCTATGTTTTCCCTAAAGGGCTTAGAGACGCTGGTAAGCTGCTGGGAAAGCAACCAAACGCTAATGTTGTCATGTCTGCCGCTAAAGGCGAGCTTCACTAATTCGGAGGTGCGCCTTTTTACGTCGTCCCCACAGGCAATGTCATCCAATATGAGGAGCGTCTGTGTATCTTTAGGGAATTGCTTGTGCCAGAACTTCAAATGACCGGATAACTCATTAGGGTCTAAGATGTCCACAAAGAAGTCGTCATCGTTCGCGCCTATACCAGTCCAGGTGCGGTTGTTCACGTAGGTGGGGCATAATAGCACGATGTAGTCGAAGCGGTATCTAAAGGGTCCTAATAGCTGCTCCACGACGAACTGGGTCTTTCCGCAGCCGGTGGGTCCTACGATAAGAGCATTGCAAGGAATATGGTTTGGATCCATTATATATACAATGGACCCAGTGGACGCAGTAAGAAGAATTGCCGGCGACGCAAAAGATAAAAGAGACACCATAGAAATGCAAAGGGAAGAGATTGACCGGTTAAAAGAGCGCGTGCAGGAATTGTACGATGAAATGTGCGGTCTGAAGCGCACAGAGAGGCTTGCTGCGCTCTGGACAATGATAGGTTGGGCTAGGGATTCCCTTAAGGACTTCATGCGATACCCTCTGTGAATATATATATGGACTGCATTACATCTGAACTACCTGCTGACTGCATTGTCGTTACCCCTCCAACGCCAAAGCCTCGTAAGAAACACAGCTGCCGTCACTGTAATAAGGTATTCTCTGAAGAAGACTTCGTTGGACATTGGTGTCCCGCGGATACTAAAGCACAAAGGACTTTAGACGACGTTCGAGGAGGAGACTTGGAAGAGTAAGAGGTCGCAAAGAAGATCTTACTAAGCCCCAGCAAGAGGAATTAGCATAGGTCTTCTTTCTTATTGTTATTTTGTTAAATACTGCAAAGAGGTCTCAAGTAAGGGTCTATTTTTTATCGTCATTTTGTTAAATTACCACAGATGATATCAAAGAATGGTTAAGATGATGTCGATGATCTTACTTTAACAATTTAACAATAAAGGATAAGACCTACATCATTATCTTTTGCTGGTTTTAACAATTTAACAATAAAAAATAAGGTATATATAATGAAGTGCGTGCAATGTGATAGAGCTTTTAGTAGCAAGCAGCGACTGCAATACCATCTTTCCAAGAAAGTCTGTCAGAAGACCGTAAGTACCCTTTGCGGTGACTGCGGTAAGGAACTGTCCACTGTACAGGCCCTACGATATCACCGCGAGAACAGAGTCTGCCTCAAAGACCGTTGTCTCCGTTGCGATGAACCTCACTTCGAGGAGAACTGGCATAAATACCGCTGTCGTCGTTACCACCTCGAAGATGTCGTCTGTGAAACCCACGGAGACTTAGCCGAACGTTGTTGTCCCCACGAAACCTCCCGGGCGCTCACGCGACGTAAGAAGGAAATAGACCAGACCTTCGTATGCTTTGACGACGTCGAGGGCGTGAGATGGGAAGACAGGGAACACTGGGACGGCATTTGCGTCCGATGTGGCTGTCTACGTAGCGGTCAACATATTTGGTGTTGCCTGTACGACGGACCCAAGCCCTTAGACCATTACCTTGCTGTAAGAAAAGCATGGAAAAATGAATAATATATATATAATGTTACCTTACATCGCAGCGTTCGCAGGAGGAGCCTTAATTACCATATCCACTAATTACATGACAGAAAAAATGAGGTCCGCCGAAGCAGACCAATACCTAACCGCCCACGAGGATGACTAATCACAAAGAGGATTAGCATCCACCCTACGTTCAACGTCGAACTTCCATCGACCGTTAACCTTACCATGACTGCGTATGTGTGTGTACTCTTCACCTTGAATGACGTACCGCACGCAGTCCGGCGCCCATAGCGTGCACTCTTTACCTTCGTGTTTGAGGACCAACCTTAAGCGGCTGATGTCTTCGAAGACGACGTAATTTTTTATTTTGTATGTGATGCCTTGAACTAATTCACGCCAGTGTGTCTGTTCAACTATCATTATATCTATGAAATATTCTTTGGTGAGTCCTTAACGCCTCCTGCGTCTTAAAAGCCTTAACACACCAAGGACAAGGTACACGAATGCCTTCCGCGTAATGGTCGATCTCCCTGCATATAAGGTCGTAATCGTTGCACACCATGGTTAGGTAACCATTTGCCTCGTATTGTGTGAGTAACGCCTCTTGTTTTGAGGATAATACGCCGTTACCCTTAGGCGTCTTCAACTCCAGGCATAACCCATTATGTTTTTTATGTGCATTAAGGACTAAGATGTCGGGTTGCCCCGCCTGATACCCTTTCTGCCAACATACTATCCTTTTGCTAGCTGAGTCCTGTAGTTCTCCAAGACCTGGTGCGAGCAGTAGGATAGGGTGGAATCGACGTATGTAGTTTACGACCTTCTTATGCAGGTCAAATTCATTTTCTATTTTGAATACCAACTTGTTAGGACCGTCAAAGCGCCGCTCTATTTCATACTTACCTGTTTTCCTGAGGGTAGGGAGAACGTCACCTAACACCCATTTTCTGAACTCCTTAGCTACGGACTTTTCAGATCCGAATATTAACTCATAAAGACCCATTTCAGTGATGTAAACGGAATGTGGTTGCGCATTAAGGGTGTCAGTCAGATTTACACCCTTTATAGACCTCAAAGTTACCTTGTTTTCCTCTGAGACGTGATCAGACGCCGCTTTTCTGGAATTTACGTAACCCAAGGCATCAGCCACGGACTTTGCTTTGAAATAAAGTTTATCGCCTTGCACTATGCATTGCAGTTTGGTGTTGTTGTTTTCGAATACGCGAAGCATTATATACGTAAGGGATATTTTATCCTTTCTTGGATGAGGGAGCGCAGCGCGCGAATCAATACGCAACGCTCTTTAGCTGATTCATTTCTACGCTCAACTGGGCGTCAGACACCACGAAGATGTATGCGTTGATCTTGTCTGAGTCGCCTGCGCTAGCGTTTAAGTCACGCTTGATTTCCAGGGTAATGCCGTCCTGGGTATTTACCAGACGCAATCCCTGCCCATGTAAATCCTCGTCGTTGGTGGTTCGCATGTCAATCCACAGTGCATACTTATTGGTAAAGAACTCACCGGGTGCAATTTGATCCCCAAACTTTCTTTTTATTTCCCTGTAGATGTCTGAGGGCTTCATTCCCTGCGAATACACCTTATTTGGAACTCCATTGATGCTAATCCCGACGTTGGTGATGCCGGGGTTATGAAAGGCTTCAGAGTCGCGCTTACCGGCTTCATAAGGCTTAATAAATACCAACATCAGCCCCGTAAGACTACGACGTGGTAAATTAATGCTCTGAGTAATTACCGCGTCTGTCTTATCCAGGAAACTAAAGGTTTTGTACATTACCGCGTGGTCGTACAAGAAAGCCTTTCCAGCACTGTATTCCATGCCAGCGCTACGTGCTAGATCTTCGGAGTGTATGGTTTCATACTGCAATTCCAGGTTGGTAATGGCGTATGGATGAATACTTCCCGACAACGCAGTGCTTAACCCGCCAATGATGTTAGTCATGTTGGCTAAGGTCACTTCAAACTGCAACTCACTCAACTGTCTAGGATAATAAACCCCGTGGCTGGTAATAGCCTCAAAGTCCAATGGTATTACGTATTTAGTACCATAGGCTGTCTTGATGGCCTTTGCATCTGCCACGTCAGTTGCGTCGCCAGAATCGGTAGGTTGTGTCTTGGTGGGAGTCCTAACCTTACGTAATATTGCGCTACCGATACCCTGCTCTATTTTTTGTGCCCTTTCGAATGCAGTCAGCCACAGATCTTTGTAGGTGGTGTACAGGTCATAGTTGTTTAAGTCTAAGAGGGATTCCCCGGCGAACTTTACTCGCATCTTTGAAACGATGTTGCGACCAAGGTTGTTAACGATAATCCTTTCATCTGTGGGGCTTGACTGCACCGCTAGGTCGAACCTTAAAGCCAGGGTACCAGGAACCAATACTAGGTTATCCGTTAGGCGGGGCACGCCTACATACAGCGTCTCACCTGGCTTAGCGCTAGAAGGCGTGAATGTAACCCGGTGAAAGGTGCGTTCTGCTTTCAGTCCGCCAACCTGCTTAGGTAATACGTTGGGATTTAACTTTGAGCTTATCATATATAATGGAAGTAGAAGGTGATTTTGATCCCCTTACCGAAGAAGGTCAAGTTGATATCAATGACGAAGAATACGACGCATGGACTAAAGGCGCGGAAACCGACCCCCTAATCTACGACATGGCTCTAGAAAACAAGTATGGTAATAGATGGAAAAGCTTCAAGGCCGCCTTGAATCGCATGTGGCAATCAAAAAACCACGGCAGCCCCGTCCCTGAGTACTTGGAGCTTCAAAACATAGAGCAGCCTGAGGCAGCCGCGCGGGAAACTGTAGAGTGGGCAACGCAAGAGCTAACGCAGCGCTATTCCCACTTCGAGGCCGACGACGTAAGGCTCACAGAACGCGGAAACAAAGTCCTCATAAGCGTTCAAGACATGAGATATCCCGACAAAAACCGCTGGACGAAACCACAAGTCCTCTTTGACGAAAATGGCTCGGTCAAGGTTAACGTGGCAAGATTAAGGGGCTTCCAAGTGGCTACCCGGAGTGCGTTAGAAAGGTTGGAAACCCTAAATGAACGGGTTGCGCTAGAAAAACGAGCCGAGGGGCTACAGGAAACGTTGGAGGAAAGGGAAGCAGAATACATGAAACAAAACCGACTACTTCTCGATGCTCAAAAGAGAGAACTTGACGACAAAAACCAAAGAATAATAGAAATTAGAGGACAAAGAGACAATGCCCTACGCGATAGAGACCAAGCCCAAAGGGCTTTCGACCTCACCTTACAGGAGTTAGACCTGACAAAAGAGGAAGCTAAAAACCTACATATCACCATATCCGGCTCTTTGGAGGAACGGCGGCAGTTGGTTGCCGAAATCAACACTAAAGAGGAGCAAATCCGGCAAAGAGATCAGGCCATCGAAGACCTGGAGGGGCAAATAGAGCGGCAGCAAGAAGTAATCGAGGACCAAACTCGTACCGAGGAAGAAAGGGAAGCAGCTCAAAGGGAATCAGAAACCCTTCAGGTACACCTTGCGGAATTGCGGGCGCAAAAGGAAAACCTGGAAAAGGAGCTGGGGCTTACCACCAAGGAAAAGGTAAAAAGAGCCCTTTTGAAGTATGGCGTTCCGCTGGCGTTTGCGGTCGCTATTTCAAGCGTAGTAGGAGTTATCCTATCCGCGCTTAAGGCTACAGGCGCGGGCGTAAAGAAATTAGGCAATGGACTAACGGACTTGGGGAAAAAGATGGCAGCCGGCTTGCCTGGGCTGCTGGGTTCGGTTGTTTCCTTGGCACTTAGGGCTGGCGGAGAACTGTTGAAGTTCGTGGGGAATAACATTTGGATCTTGGTTGTCGCTATTGGGGTGGTACTCCTGAAGAAGCTAGGTCGATGAAGGGACCTTGGATTTCCTGTCCTTAGAATTGCTGCGCTCTTTCCGCGTCCTTGATTGAGGATGATGAAAGATAGTATTTGCGCCGCCCTGATAATTTGGGGCTAGCGGCAGCACGCTCATAGTGGAAATGGGTTTATGACTCCAAACCGCATCGATAATATTGCTACCCACGCCAATGCTGTTTATCCTTGCGCTGCCCGGCGTCGACCCATCGTTGCTACCGTCATCAGGAAATATTTGTAACTTAGCATATTTACAATTAATTACCATATGAAACGTGACCGGCGTCAGATCTTCTCCGCTAAATTTGTTTGGCTCCATCGAAAAGTGGGCCGCTCTTCTGCTGTTCGGGGAAGTTCGATAGGGGGGCAAAGGCTCGTCATTCTCATCGACAAGCCTAAACCCCACATTCGCGCTCACTCCCGTGTTAATGCTAATGGTGCAAATGACTAACGCAGGACCTCCAACTTCAACCCACATTCCCATATCAAACCACTCATGCCTTGCGTACTCCTTTACGTCTAAGTAGTGAACGTAATGCGTTTCACTTAAATGCGGATTCATATAATTTAAGAATCACAGATTCTCACAGGCTTAACACTGTAAGAGTGCTGATGGTCGCGTGATTATAAGGTCGATCTCTTTGATCTTCTATGCTATTTATGCACGCCGACGCCGTGTCATCTACGCGTATTTGCAACTTTACCTTCCCATGGCAATCAGCAACCATGTGAAAAGTCCAAACCGAGAGATTTTCGGTGCTGGTGTCGGGCGGCTCTACCGAGAAATGTGTAGGCTCTCTGTTGTTTGTCTTCGCGCGCATGGGCTGTAATACTCCATTGTCGTCGCAGAAACGAACTCCTACGTTTGCATCACTCGCCGTACCAATGCAAATACTGCATATTATCAGCTTCTTTCCTGAGTAGTTCAGATCCACGGACATGCCCGTGACATCAACCCAAGATGCTTGGGTGTATTTTTTCTCGCCTGTGTAAGTCGTATAAACGCAATCTACTCCAGTTACGTAGGGGTTGTTCATCGCCATATATAATAGCTCAGACCAATGCTTGCAGCTGCTAGACCGGCTTTTAATAAGTTATGGTCATATTCCTCAGGTATCGCAGGTAGGACCTTCTTTGATGGTTTCTTAACTGTGGGTAGCTTCGTTTCGTGTGACTTTTTTGGCTTCTCTACGAAGTGAGGAATGTTCCTAAGAGTGTCAGAGTTCACGTCGTTCACCCCAAACTTCATATCCTTAGTAGCTCGCTGCAGTTTGTTGTTGTATCCTACTACAGAACCAGTATTTATAGATAAATTACTAGGCATTAACCAACAACCCGGGGCTACTGCATAGTCCAACCTCGCCTTAGAATTTTGTATGGCTAGTTGGTAACGCTGTACGCCCTTGCTAATGTCGCCCTCCAAGATTGAACTTTCAAATAAGATCAAGGCTTCGGCTCGCGTTTCTTCTGCGGCGCCAGTATTTCCGATTATGCTGGATCGGGTGTTTACCTGAGCTCCAAGGATAGAATACACGTAAGCTTCTATGCTGCGGTTTAAACGGGCAAGGCCGGCTTTGGTTAGTCCTTTACCTTCTGGGGGTATGAAATTAAGATATTGCTTTGTTTGCTCGTCGTTGGTAATTTTGATAATCAGTGGATTAGCCCCTGCATACTTACCGCCCTCGTCTTTGAACAAAGGTCCGTCTCTAACTTCCTTAGTGGTCTTAGCGTTTGGTTCAAAGAAGGTGCTACTGTCGTGAGTTTCTTTGTGATACCCAGTGTTCCATCGTAGATTCAACGCATGAACTTCCTTATCACTTAGCTCGTGTCCACCAATCCCCCAATAAGCCCAAATATGCCCCAGACCATTGTTAGCGCCGGCAGTGCATCGGAAATCCTTCCCTACAACGTCAAACTCCTTACAAAGTCTGTCATAAGCCGGCACGCTGTATTTATTATCTCTTGGATAAAACGTGGCATCTCCCGGCAGCGCAATAACACCCATTTCATGCAGTATTCTTCTAACCGTGAAGTGAAAATGAAACATAAATATTGAATTCTTCATCAAGCTTGCGCTTACACCACAGCCGCTAGTGGCACACCAAACTGCAAAGTTTAGTTGCTGCGGCCAATAACGCATGTTAGGACCACTTAACCATTCATGAGATTCCTTAGCGGTGGTATGAATAATGGGTACGTCTTTGAAGATATCCCGCACCTTTAACGGAAAGGAATGCTTGTTAGAGATCCGCATGTTCAGCGTTAGGTCCAAGCTTGGGTGTTTATCAAATGAAACTGCGGGTATCGGATAAGTACTGGTACCAAGCAATAATTCCTTTGACCAACTGGGTTCAACATGCGTTGGCGCTGGCGTTGGCTTATGCATTGGCGAATGCTTCAGTTGATCGTCTATTTGATTAACCAGCGTAGGCTTCAAATCCTCGTTGCTGTACATCCTAGAGCCGTTATAGTAAATACCATCGGGTCTTCTTTCGAACTTACTGGGGTCTGCATGTGGAAACATCTTCCTAAATGCTCTCCAATTCCAGTAATCCCGGTTGTCGTGATGTGGCTGCTCCTCAATATCATTCCCAAAAGCGTCGTACATTAGTATATATAATGGATGTTATACCATCAGCGCCTCCACTTTATCCTGAACTTCCTAAGGAACCTAACGAATTAAACGCTGAAAACTTTCGTCTGAATAAAGCGAACTTAATCCTGGCTTACTTGGAAGGGCAGACAAAACACTATGAAAAAGTTAGAAAAAAGTACGTCAGAGCCCGGAGTACGCTACATAAGATTTCGATAACTTCAGGGTCCATATCTGTTGTGTTAACGGGCTCCGGCGTTGCTACTTCGCTTACTGGACCCGGAATAGTCGTTGGCGTTCCTTTGGCCAGCGTTGGGGCAGCCTGTGGTATTATTTCGGCTGTTGCTACGGGCATTATGAAACAGTTGTCAAGCAAAATATCAAAACACGACACGACAATAGCTCTGTCAAGGGCTAAAGTAAATAGCGCAGCGCGGTTATTACGTCACGAAATATGATACCTTTCGCGTGACTCAGACAAACAAACCATCTCAGTAGAAGAGGAATGACTGCAAATATAAATACTTCGTATCTAAATCCACTTAAAACAGCTACAAACTTGACTGAAAATGATGGAGTTCCTGGATCCAGGTTTGATGCTGACCCGGGAAACTATACTGTCTACCAGTTAAAGCGTTGGCTTAAATGCAGAGACCTAAAAGTCACTGGAAAGCGTAGCGAACTGCTCGCACGTGTTCAGGATTGTATAAACGCTGGAAATTACCGCATTCTTGATCCGAGTATAGATGGAGGTAGGTGGCTCGATATTAAGGTATCCAAGGAATACAGCAAGGACGGAAAAATAATCAAAGAGCCAAAGAATAAAGTCCCTGAAATACCTACATCGGGCTGGAAAAACTTTCCATCCAATGACATACCGGCGCAGTTCAACTATGGACACGTTTATCTCTATGCTTTAGAATCGCTTCCATCACGATCAGAAAGTGAAGTCGTAGATCAAACGTCTGATGATAGTGATGATGAAGCAAAGGGACACGGACTCGGACATATGACTGACAAGCCTTTCAAGAACGGACGTAAATATGTTGACTCTGGCTTCGTACACGACGTTACTGACAACAAGAACAGTGATTATTATTTCCTTCGCGCGCACGTTTGGCCCTCAATGAAAACAGATCTTCCTCACAATGTATTGATAATTTTATCGATTCAAAGTGGCGCAGTTATACATGCATCGTGTGAGCCATGCAAAGCGTCAGAACTTGGCCGATGCAGCCACGTAGTTGCGGTTTTGCTGTTGTTATTAGACCACGTCAAAGAACACGGACATATCGTAACTACACCATGTACTAGCCAGGAGTGTTCATGGAACAAAGGAAAAAAGAGAAAGAAAAATCCCAAAAGACTCTCAGATGCCAAATATCCCTCCAAAAAAAAGAAAACACAAGTTCAAGTTATAGATTTCGATCCACGACCGCCTCAATACAGACAGGTAACATCGTCAATGACCAATAACTTTGTCTCTCGGCTACAATATGAAAATGCTAAGACCGGGAAAATTTCTATGTGGACGACACAACTGAAGGTTTCATATAATGATTACTCAGTAGACGATATTTGCTTGCCTTTGTTAAGAGAGAAGGTAGAAATCCTTGTTAAGAACTTAACTCCCTCATCACTCACCCAACTTTCTGACACAGAGCAACAGAGCCAAAGTGAAAAATGGCACTCTGAGAGATGACTTCGACTAACCGCCTCCAAATGCCTTGAAGCTGTTAAGATTGGAAAACTTGTACTTGATGGATCCAAAAGTGCAGCCAGTCGAAGTGCGAAGTTTATATCATCTTACAAATGGAATATGGAGAGTGAAAACTACCAGTCTGTTTGGATGGCAAGAGGCTTAGAAAATGAAGCCGATGCTATATTGAAATACCAAGCTCAAACAAAGCATCAAGTTGTGGCATCTGGATTGTGGGTTAATCCCAAATACCCCTGGCTAGCATGTTCTCCTGATGGTCTTGTGGAAGAAGATGGTTTGCTAGAGATTAAGAGTCTAAAGGTTTTTCATGATCACACTATTCAAAGTGTGATCCAAGAGTCTGTTCTATCACAGGAAGTCATGAAAAGGCAGTGCTTTTACATAAAAGACAACGAATGTCTTTTAAAGCACAGTCATTCATATTACTATCAAACACAAATGCAACTCCTTGTAACAGAAGTGGAAGTCTATCGGGGTATCTTGAATCACTATTACATCTTCCCCAGCAGCAATATTTCGTACTGACCATTTTGTCAAAAAAAACGACGAGAAAATATAAAGAAACTAGCGAGCGTAATGAAAACCGCTTTACATTTACTATGACCTTTGTGTTCTGTTTGTCTGAGTCATGCGGGGGGTCCGATCTCGTGACATCTATTTTTAGTATAACCGCGCTGCGCTATACGATCACTGACCTTGTCTCAAAGGCTTTGCGTGACAGAAAGATAGACGACGTAGAATTCTCGCTTATCTTAGCCGAAGAGGAAAAGTACGAGAAATTAAAGACGGACATAAGGAATAAAAAAACAGTCGTAAGAGATCTTTCCGAGGAATCTCGCAAAAAGATCTACCAGGAGGCAAAAGAAGAGCTTCAAAGAAAGCTTGCTCAGTAAACATCTGCTTTGAAAAAAGCAAGACAGGATTCTATTTGCATATTGAACGCCGGCTGTCTGGTTCATATGCAAATTAATTTCACAAATCTATTTCACAAATGTGAAACGTTTTCACAAATGTGAAAGAAAATTGTGAAGGTTTTGATTGGCTGAAAACATATGACGTAATCGTTCACTATCTTCTTGGAATCCATCCTAACAGGGGGTGGTTGGGGTCTATCTTGTAAAATATTTCGTAAATTACGTCAGGGTAATAAGGAATATCCTTATCCAGCCGACAAAACATCCACTCGGCTTTTGTCATATCAGAAACCTCGGGAATAGACTTACCGGTAATTTCAGACAAAAGATAGGGAATAGCTTTGTAATATTTCCCTAGTTTTAATTTTTTCAATGTCTTCCGTAGACTTTGTGGGGTTGGCTCTTCTAAATGGTCTATGATTTTCTTCTTTACTTCGTTGTCTAAATATACCGGTCGATAACCTTGGATATGACTCATCCAGTCCCTAAAGTATTTTATTCTTTTGTATGGCGTCTTCTTACGACCTCCGTTGGAATAATATTGTTCCCTGGTAGCACAAGGCACGGCATTACGAATATTTTTACCGCACTCGTAACACTGTGCTGACGTGTCGTCTTCTATTTGCATTTTCTTGTCACAACAAATATACTTATTTGGTGGTGGGGTAACAAACTTGGGTTTCAAGCACTTTACACAGAAATCATAAACAAACTCTTTACAATCTTCGCACTCCATATATAGACTAACATATTTTACATAAACACGGGATGCGGGTAATCGCGGTACGAATCGAGGGGGGTACTTTAGACGGGTAATCCTCCGGTGGTCGTTGCGCTGGAACCCCCATCCCCTATACTACTTGTTGTTGTTTTATTTCAACTCAGAGTTTTTTTACACCACTTTCAAATATTATACAATTTTTTAAGGCACTCCTTCCTTTCATCTGCTCAATCTTGTTTGTAAGTCTTTCTTTTCTCATACTTTTCTCATAAGTTTGCTCCTTATTTGTTTGCTCGATTTTTCGTTTCTCTTTTCTTTTCTCGTATGTTTGTTGTTTGTTTTCGTTCATATGTTTTTCGGTAGTTTTCTCAGTCGCTCCCTTAGTCTGAAAGCTGCTGCTTTCCCTTTCTTTAATTCCTTGTTACACCTTGAAACTTCTAGCTGAAACTTGTGTGCAAAGCCGTTGCGAAAAAAGATTCATGGGGGGGGGGGGGGGGGAGGGGTTGTTACACGCTGCAATATTTTTGTGAAACCACTATCATCCGCCAGGTTGATGTCGCCAGCTCGCTCGAAGAGAGTTTCAAGAGTGGTGTTGCACGACGCAATTTCGTCCTGAAACTTGTTGGAAACGAAAGTTTTACAAAGCTGGGGGCGTTGCAGGGTGTAATTAGTTTTCTCGTAGCGCCGTTGCACACAAGTTTCAGCCAAAAGTTCCAACTGACTTGTACCTAGGCCTTCGTACATTCGTACTTTGGTTGGTTTGTGACCACGCATGTTTACCGTATCAGATAAATTTCCTTAAATTCAAACCTTATGTTGTGGGTTATAGGGCGGAACGAAAGATGCTGCGGCTGGTGTACCAAAAGATGGCCCAGTGGTGGATGTAAATAATCTACGATGTATCCAAACCATATTTTTATTGCCTAGTGTGTTTGATCTATATAATAATAATAATAATTTTCTATTGCACATTTTGGTACTTTGTTTTCCATAACTCGTTTAGATATCGTGGACCTTCATAATGAGTGCAGTGATGAAGGTAAGCCTTTGTTAACTTGAAAACTGATAAGGTGACCCCGGCCCCCTGAAGTCATTTAACAAACGGTAGTTTATTAAAAAAAGGTGAAGGTCAAGACGCTGTTGTGTCATGCTATTTTAAATCTTTGTGCGTTTTTTATGCAGCTATCGGTTTCCCCTATTTGGAAGTCCTGTGTTGTGTAGATTTTAACAAAAAGCATGACGTGAAAGGAATATAGATCGTCCCTAGTCTCTCATCAATTGCACTACATTACATAGGGACCCCAAGCCGATTCCCGACTAGAGGATGCAAAATAAGAGGAAAAACGAGGGGTGCTTGCGGAGGACACTATTCCTGTTGTGGCAATCATCGCGAGAGGTTCAATCGAATTTGCCTTTTTGCGCGAAACAAAATGAGTTAAAAGGAATTACGCCAGGGTTCGTGCTACTCCTTAAACTCCTTCATTGAAAACTCCTTGAATTTAGATCTAGTCAGAAAGATTTGAAAATCTGAAAGTCGGCCATGAAAGTCCAACCACCGTGTAAAACCTTGGCATAGTTAGCGGAACATACTCCTTGAAAATTCATTTGTCCTTGTATACTTCTTGAATAGTCCTTGAATTTTAAGAGGTTACCTAAGCACGAACCCTGTTACACATAACAGATCTCTCTACAATAAACGTGTATTTTGTTCTATAGAAGACAGCCCTGTCAAAGTGATGACAGATATCATAACACATCACAAGACTTTCTCAGGAAAATGGACTGGTGCCATGGGAAGTGATCATCTACCTAGGTATAAACTAAACTTTACTGCGTATATCTACAGGCAAATATAAGTGGGAAATAATCTACCTCCATATCTTCTATGGGGAGCTGATTTATAAGCCTACTACGCTCTACACCCTCGCTGCTGCTGTATCTTGTATTTACGACATGTAACAGTCAGCTCACAGTAGAGAACAAGGGCGGATCCAGGGGGGTGGGCCAAGGGGGGCTGCAGCAGGGAAAAAAAAACAAAAACAAAACAAAACTGAAGAATAAGATGCTTTTTTATTGTTTTCCGTTGTGTTGACGGAAGAAACTCAATTAGCCCCCCCCCCCCCCCCCCCTAACTCGATTAGCCCCTACCCCTAAAATTTTGGCTGGATCCGCCCTTGGAGAATTCTAGAATCTCAGTTACGGCAAACGTGAAACGTTGACTGCTAAAAAGATCATTGAAATTAATAAAAAAATTATCGCAAAAAATTCCAAGTGGTAGATAAATAAAAGAATGCTTGTCTTCTGTGAGAAGGCTTTTAAAAATTCGTAAAAGATAAAGTGAAATACAGGGAAACGATGAAAGCTTGGTCATTTCTGCTATTTACGGAAAACGAAGGACGACCGTAGGAAACCCGCCTTAATCTCTAAGCGGGGAAAGATGACAAATGTTTCCTCAATATCAACGGTGCTAGACTAGATACAAAGTAGACATTCAAAGCTGTAGGTTAATGCATATGGTATGCTCTTTTCCTCCAGCATTGGTGAGTTTCAACGCCTGCTCCACGAAAGTTCAGTATTTCTGTTCTACGGCACGGAACGATGTCTTGGTAGTCTACCGCCAAACATGCTTTGTCCAATGAATCTTACAGGTAACATTTCTCAGCCATAGATTATCAAGTTATTCCATCGAACTACCAAATGCAACTCATGTTCTAAACTACTTGGGGGGATGCAGGAATTTGTGTTCCCCCCCCCCCCCCCCCCCTTTGACAATGGTTTTTCTCTATTCTCTACTTTCCCATACTAATAATACTTTGCGGCTTTGGGGGTGTTCAGAGAAAATAAACCGCATTTATTTTCTTGAAGGCTGATCAGACAATTCTTAAAATACCTTGTTTGATATCCACATATAAAATGAAGAAGTAAAAAAAAAAAAAAAAAAAAACAGAAAAAAGATAGAAGCTCGAAAAAGTTTTTTAGTAAATTTTAAACCTTTTTTTCGTAAGTCGATACATTTTCTGTTACACCAAACCTCTTGATGATCTGTACGCGCAAAATTATCTCGGAATAAACTGATAATCAGTACTGTACAGATAAAAGCAGGCATAGCATATATTCAATTGAAGAACGTTTCAATTTGGGACAGTTTTTTGATTGGTTACCCCCAAGGCTATGAGAAAGTAGAGAATAACAGAACAGAGAACAGAAGGTTAGGACTCGAGAGATACAGTGAATACTATCAATAGATCTCCCCTTTCCATGGAATGAATTAACTTACCACAATTTTCTGTGATATGACAGAGTGCAATGTGGCATTCATTATGGACCTTGTTCAAACGAACAGTAGCTTTTTAAGGCAAAGTCGCGATGATTCCGCCAAAACGTAAGTACTAATCATTGATTGGAAGTCTAAAAGCGTGACATCTTTATGTTCCTCATGTCTGTTTTATCAGGGTGGGGTATGTCATAGCTAATGTTCCCCATGTCTGTTTTATCAGGGTGGGGTGTGTCATAGCTAATGTTCCCCATGTCTCAGTGTTTTATCAGGGTGGAGTATGCCATAGCTAATGTTCCCCATGTCTGTTTTATCAGGGTGGGGTATGCCATAACTAATGTTCCCCATGTCTGTTTTATCAGGGTGGGGTATGCCATAACTAATGTTCCCCATGTCTGTTTTATCAGGGTGGGGTATGCCATAACTAATATTCCCCATGTCTGTTTTATCAGGGTGGGGTATGCCATAACTAATGTTCCCCATGTCTGTTTTATCAGGGTGGGGTATGCCATAACTAATATTCCCCATGTCTGTTTTATCAGGGTGGGGTATGCAATAGCTAATGTATTTAATTTTGTTTCCCAAGTGTCAGTGAAATCTCACTAGAGGATCCCTTGGAGTGCGCCATGTTGTTTTCCCTGGCCGGGGTAGGCTGTGTGTTGACTAACACCTGGCATGGACAATTACAAGATAACAAAAATAAATTAATCAAATACTTCACAGGTACGTAAAGACTTGGGGTTGATATTGATATGCTGATATTGTTTTTTTAGCCCTACCGGTTATTTGGTATTTGAGATGAATGAAAAACACTAACTTTCAATTTCGATGGCAACAAAGTTGTTATTAGTTTGGACTTGCTGTGACACTCGACATACAATCATATAGTTTGTGTTGTAGTTTTCTTAATATTACTTTTCCATCATAGTTCTTCTTGAAGATTCAAAGCCCATCGGTCAAGCCTTACGATCTCTAATCGAATTCCCAAAGCCTTCAGAAGTAGAGCAAGATGCAGAATGCAGTTCCGAAAAAGGTTCCAAGCACGGGAATGGAGCACGAAAAGATAGTAAGGCGCCGGTACAAAACCCTCTAAGAGAAACAGAATTGCACATGCCTTCAAATCAGCCCCTTGCTCCAGCACCACGACAATGGTTTAATACTGTCTTGTATGGTGCTCCCACTTTTCTATTCAATCCAGCCAAAACCCTTTGAATGTCTTTTAATTGCTACCATTCAAAACCATTTTGCGTACTTTTTTACGCTAAATCATATGCCAAGATCTATTAACTAGCCAAGAAGAGAAAGATATGGTGTTTTTTTGCGATGCCATGTGAAGACCTACGAAGCGTTTAGTCTTGTGTTTTGCCGGCTTCACGACCTCAAACATATCATATTTCAGTTCCCTCTTCCTGGCGAGTGAATAGCAAAAATAGCAAATTATTCTCATGAAAATATGGCCGCCGCCGTGTGATAAAAGTCCATCGCGTTTTGATGCATGTATTTATTAGCAAGATAGTTATTTGCCTTGCACGGGTGCTCTTCATTATTTAGAAGAGTATGTATGTATTTTAATATAAAAACGTTAACTAAAAACAAATGTTCAAGCTTATGATTATATGGGGCTGTTTACCTTGGCCGTATTGACCACAACCAATTTTCTCCAGCTTTCAGTGGTATATCCTCTTATTTACCACGATTTTGAACATCTGGCCGACAAAATGTTGTGGACTCGCGAGGCGTAGGCGAGATGGCTAGATAACGAAAATCGTGGTAAATAAGAGGATATACCATGGAAAACTGGAGGAAATTGGTACAATTTTACTGCAAAACAAGGGGGAAATTTGAAAGAAAAACGGTTTTAAGCGCGCGCGTGAATTGCTGACGTCATTTACCGGTATGTCATTCTATTTCTCGGCTCTAGACCAAAAATTCACTATTTAGGTAGAAAAAATAATATTCTTGGTTTGAATTGTATCCATATTCATTTGTCAAGAACCCAAAAGGTACCGACTGATTATTTGTGATTGACCAAAACCAAATTTCAAGGAGCAGATCGCAAGTTCGCAGGATATCGAAAACCGCAGTAAACAAAGAAATGATACTCTAGAGAATGACACGTGAAATCGCTAGAAAACGTTAAGCCCAAGATATGTTCTGTAATCCTTTGAGACTCACGTAGCCCTATCCTAGTGTCATAGTACCTTTGTCCTATTTCCTTTCCTTTCTCCCCCTACTTTGACGTCGTGCGCGCAATTTTTTGCGTACTTTTCTTGCAATATTTGTTCTTTGCTTCCTACGCTTAACGATATCTATTTCAACTGGTGCGCTTTTCTTCTTAACACCCTTCATGTAACTCGGTCCATACCATTCCTTGAGCACCTCTTTTGCATTAGCAAATGTGACGTAATCCCTGCCATTAATCTTAACTTTTGTAAGACTATCAAACCTCTCTTTCTTGGCAATGTAAAAGTCCAGATATCCAAGATCTTGCCACCCAGTCTTTGTTCGTGCCATTTTCTCGATGGTACGAAGGGCTTTGTCGATGAAGAGCTTCCTTTTGACAAAATCATCAAAGAGCGAAAAATTGACTGACTGATGTGGGGGGAATAGTGGCACCACCCGCCTCTGACCCTTGACTAAAGGAACCGAGTACCCCTTGGGTTCCAAAATACCTTTTAGTTTATCGAATATTTCATCTTTGAAGTAATCGTCTTCTCGTAATCCAATGTCCACGTCCCTAGTCCACGGAATTATCGTTCCTGATCTTACCGCTCCAAGAAGTGTCCCGTACTCTACCCGATAATCCAAGCTGACGGCGTTCATCGATTGCACTACATCTACTAGCATCCTATCCAATACCTCACTACAACATACGGGCCTCAGTTGCCTTGACAACGAGTATTTAAGTTGAAGGGCTTTTTCGGGGCAAAGTCTTAAGTTGTAAGAGCATTTGGTCCATATCATTTGATTTTCTTTGATAATCCGTACAACATCGTGGTCAAAGCCTAATTTAATGTAGTCTGTATAGAAAGGTTTACTTCTCAAGGCTCCTCTGTCTGCACGATGAAGTTCATCACTCAATGAACAATCAGTCAACAAAGCTATTTTGATTTTCCCTTTCGTTCGTAAGAAAAAGTCGAATAAAACTGTATCTCCGTAAGCAGGAAGTAAATAAAACTTCTCGAATATTCTCCTTCGAATAACGAATGCCCCTTCAAACATGTTGCATTCCACTATATTCACTAGACGATTCGATTTAACCTCGGTTCTCTTTCTCCCATTATTTTCGATCAACATAGTCCAATTACGTACTTCAAAATAACACGATAATTTTTTCACGACTGGTTTATTAGAGTTCATCATTTGACAAGTACCAGCGTGATAAATATCTTCAGTGCTATCGAGAAATTCCATGATTTCTTGCAGTTTCAGTTTGTCAACATTCCCAATAAAAGGAGCTCCCATTGCTGGTATTACTCTTTGAGTAGCGTGAGGTAATATTAACAGGTATTTAAACTTCGCAGACAGTAGTTTCAGTTTCTTGGAAGAAATATCAGTGCCTATAATAGCGAGAGAGCTTAAACTTCGTCCTGCCATCTTGACGTGAATCTTTGGTTTAATTATGCCAAGATGGGGAGTGATCTCTAGCTCAAGACGATTGTTTGTCACGAAGGTGATGTATATCATTGATATAATAAGAATGACAAGGAGACAAAGTAGTACTCGCAGTCTTCTTAATATACATCGCCCAAGAAGTACAAGAAACCTCCGAATAACCATCACTCGATCAACCCAGCTTCACGAAACGTTACAGGTAATGATCAAAATTTGTCTTCATTTTCGACTTGTCTTTGGCTAAAACTTGATGAACAGGAACATCCGGTCGAAATGGTACATAGTGGTTCACTGAGTTATCTATACGATTTATCGTAGGGTAGAATTGCCGTATTATTAAACAAACACTACTATGCTTTTGATTTTTATCAGTCTGCTGATCAATATGCATAATGATGTCGTGTTCTGTAGACAAAAAGCGTGTCTCAAGTATGAATAATAATCAACCTCTCTTTTGTTCTCTGTTGTCACGTTATAACGTACGTGCGTTATTATTAACACTGACAACATATTGGTCTCGTACTGTTTCACCTTTATATGTAATCAGATTTAAATCTTGTGAACCGTTAACACAAAAATAAAGTATAGATTAAATAGAAGAAAAAAAAAAGAAGCAAACTCATAAAATAAAAAAAAAGGAGCGATTTAATCAAAGTCAGCTAGACAGGCTCAACACGCAACGAAAGGCGCAAGGATCCCAACTTTCGGAACGTCATATATTTTCTTTTAGAATTGTAGGTGACTTTGCTCTCTTTATTAGTCGCCTTTGGTGTTTAGACTAACGCACTTTCTAATAAGTCGGTTAAAAGCTTAAAAGACTGAACTACCTGACTGCTTACAAGAAAGTGCTTTACAACGGTTTTCGATTTTAATGCACCTTTCTTAAAAGTATCGTAGATGCAAGGAATACAAAGGAAAAAACACTTTTAAAATTTAATTCCATGTTAGCATCGTGTTCACCATACTTTTGTTAAAGAAGGGTGCATTTAGTCGCCTACTTCAAACCACAGGAAACCCATAATAAGCAAAGCTATTTCAAAGTAATCATTCAACCTGGCTCCAAAATGCGGGTTTCTTGTCGCTTTGATTATTAAACCTTTCCCAATTAATGGACCTATTTGCGTGGTATAATCGGTGTATTTTATCGCTATTCCTAAATTTTCACTCTTAGTGATTAGAATAACATTTCTTATAAGCGTTGCATCATCGATCCATGCACAAACTACACACATTTACATGTATTCTAAACACATAGCGCGCGGCGCGTTTGTGCTGAAAGCTGATGAATAGACCTTTACCTATACTCGAAGCTCCTCAGTTAATTTGAAACGCTTGGAACTCTTCCACACAAACGTCTTGACCGATAACTGATTTCATACTGATGTCAAATTATATTCCCATGCGCTAAGTAAATAACTGATTGCATCACTCAACCTCGTGAATTCGCACACCTGTGACATTTGCTCCCCTTTAAGACCAAGGCTTAAGTTTCGTTTCTATTAACACAGGGTTGAATCTACTTGGAAAATTAGCTCCAATATCATCTTTTCCTGGAATGGCTTGAATTCTAAAACGGTACTGTTGTAATACCAATGCCCATCTCATCACTTGACTGTTGGTCATCTTGGTTTGACGTAGAAAAGTTAAAGGCTCGCGATTAGTTTCTAGGACAAATTTACTTCCACGCTGAGCTACGCCTACTCCTGGAGTAGAGAAACCTCACTCCATATATGGTATGATCAATTCCATATTTGGATTGTGCGGAAAAGCGGCAAACAAAAAGGCCGTCGTTTTATAACAAATTCGACATGAACATTTTTGAAGAAGAAAAGAAAAGAAAAAAAGACAAGCAAAAAAAAAAAAACTCTGATTTTGGAAAATCGAGGAAGGATACAGGGACGATACTAACTCGTGGGTCTGCCTCGCAGACAACAGACACAGGGAAATAGGACACTCAATGTTTGATAAGTTTTGAGTCCTTGGTTGTTCTACCGTTTGGGTGGCTGGACCCCCTCACGCTTGACCGCTACCTTCCACTTTTGGAACGCTGGCGCATAAACGTGTTTTATCCGATTGCAAATCTTTTTTGCACATAAGTCACATAAAGATTGAATTAATGTTTGATGTAATTTTTAGTGAGATAGGACGTCATAACACGTGATTATGATGAAATATTTGTTTTCGTTTAGAAAATAATTTTAGCCTTGCAGAGCGTTCAACACTAAAATGCTTCGTACCACATAATTATATACTAAATGCCTCCATTTGTAGGGATTTTTGAAAAAATCTATCTCGCTAATTATGAGATCAGACCGTGCATGGTGCGAAAGAATTTGGTGTTATGGTCATTAGCAAACAATAGAATTCCCAGAGCATCAAATCGTTGGGAGACGATCAATGTTTTCTGTATTTTTCGTTCGCTTTAGATCGCTTTAAATGGGTTCAATAGTCTTGCAATTTTGTGTAATATTAGTTTAAGTTCTAATTTGTATCCTGACGTAGTTTTGAGAGAAATGATTTTCAAAGCTCACAAGGAATCCTCAACGCGAAGGCAATTTCTCTGCGTGAACAAGGGAAGGGAAAAAGACCTAACAAATCTCAGCCTTTGGCACCAGAAGAAGAGTCAGCTCTATGGAAAAAAGGTCAGTTGGGTGACTTCAATGCCAAAGTCCTGACAAACGTCAACTTTAAGAATTTGACAGAGCAACTTGGTTTACGAGGCCGCCAGGAGCACTACGACTCTTACGTCGAGGACATGATTATAAGACAACAAGAAGATGGCAGTGAAGTCGTAGAATTTCGTGAAGGTCCCACTAAAACACGAAGTGGTGGTCTAAGAATTAGACGAAGAACCACACCGCAGGTTATGTACAGCACTGACGGCGGAGAAAAAGATCCTGTACGACTCTTCAAGCTGTGGTTGTCTAAGCGACCGGAAGGGATGAAGGACAAAGGACCACTCTATCTTAGCATACTAAATCGTCCTAAATCAGCAGATGTGTGGTACAATAAAATCCGAATGGGACAAAACACCATCGGCACTATCATGAAGTCCATGGCCTCCTGCCTGACGACAAATAAAAGGTTGACAAACCACAGTATGAGGAAGACTCTGGTGTCGAAATTGAAGAAATCTGGTCAACCGCGTAATGTTATCTGCGAAATAACAGGCCATGCTCGCGAATCTTCGCTGGATGACTACGATGAAATAGACGAGAATCAAAGGAAAGACCTGTTTCACATCATCAGTGGATATAAAGAAGTCCCCAACGAAAAGAGTGAAGGAGAAATCTCCAATCAAGAGGTCAATCAAGAGGTGAATTCATCGAATTCAGCGATTGTGCAACGAACACCACTGGCGTCTATCAACAACTCTTCAAGTTCTCTGTGTCACGTCCAACAAAGCCAAATGCATCAGGGCCTCAATCCTGGTTCACAGCCTGGTTTCCCATCATTTCATCCAACTTTTGGTCCTCAATATCACATGGCAGCGTTTAGCTCTTATGCCAGTGGCAGCTCTTCCATTCCAACGCAAAATTACACGGGTTGCACCTTCAATTTCTTTACAAAAGATGCCCAGTCTAGTCCTCAACCACAGAAGAAACGAAGGGCTTACATTATTGAGTCGATGAGGATTAAACTATGTAGTTGACTGATTCTCAAAGACTTTTACGGGGATTTAGATTTGTAGTTGATCAATTTTCCAAGTAGTTTTACTGACAGAACTCCCGTGAATACCGATAAACTTTTGTCACATGACATTTATTGTTGAATTTTTGCATACAAAATGAGATGTAATATTTATCATTTCCGGTTCCGCTGTTTACAATCCGGTTCTACTCAATAAATCTTTATTCAGGCATTATAATGGCGTGATTTCAAAATGGATATAATAAAGTGGCAATTGAACTTCGTGTCGTGCAATTTTGGTCTGAAATCAAACTTGCAATTACAAATCGCACTCCCGCTACGCGGTCGTGCGATTTTGTAATCGCACGTTTGATTTCAGACCAAATTGCACTCCACTCAGTTCAATTACCATTATATATTTGAATAATCTCAAATATCTCATAATTAGCGAGATAGATTTTTTCAAAAATCCCTACAAATGGAGGCATCTAGTATATAATTATGTGGTACGAAGAATTTTAGTGTTGAACGCTCTGCAAGGCTAAAATTATTTTCTAAACAAAAACAAATATTTTATCATAATCACGTGTTATGACGTCCGATCTCACTAAAAATTACATCAAACATTAATATAATCCTTATGTGACTTATGTGCAAAAAAGATTTGCAATCGGATAAAACACGTTTATGCGCCAGCGTTCCAAAAGTGGAAGGTAGCGGTCAAGCGTGAGGGGGTCCAGCCACCTTAATAAGGAAAAAGCTGCTAGCAAGTATAAAAAATCAGTTTCCTGAGCGCTTGACTGTATCTTGGGAAAGGTCTATTTATAGAAACTATTTTAAAAAGAAGGCGGGGTTGATATGACTTTTCAAAGGAAAATTTTTGATGTATTTCCATATCAACATTCTTAGCGACCCTTGTGTATAGTTATGAATATGCTGACCCAGTTTTTGCCAATATAAAGTTTTAAAGATTAATACTAATTTGTTTTTTATCGCATACTTTTTGATACGTTTTGGCCTTAGGTCCACACTAAAACGATGTATTTGAAAACGTTCTCTAGAGAAGCATCAGTGTCGGTGAACAGTGAAAATGGAGGCTTTTTAAAAAGCTGACATCAGTTACATGGACGCTTCTGTTCGTTTTAGCGTTGATGGCGCGAGCATGATGTCAATGCGCTGACTATAACTGCTTGCGACTATTCTTTATTTGGTTAAACAGAATTGAAATAAATGGATTGGAAAGAATATTTTAATTTCATCTCCTTTCGTCTTTGTAGCTTATTAACTCGCCGGCTCGTATATGTTACACATATCGTGTCTATCGTACGATAGATTAATAATAATAATATTTCTTTCTTTCGCCAGTAAACCTATGTCACATTAGAGATTTACAATAGGGAACTGCAGTAAGAAATACACAAGTAAAGTCAAAATGCAAAAAAGAAAATAAAGAATACATAAATATAATACATCAATACATCACTACATCATTACATCAACACATCAACACATCAACACATCATTACATCAACACATCAACACATCAACACATCATTACATCAACACATCAACACATCATTACATCAACACATCATTACATCAACACATCATTACATCAACACATCATTACATCGACACATCGACACATCAACACATCAACACAACACATCAACACATCATTACATCAACACATCAACACATCAACACATCAACACATCAACACATCAACACATCAACACATCATCATTACATCAACACATCAACACATCAACACATCAATACATCATTACATCAACACATCAAAAGATCAATACATATAAATAATGAATAAAGAAATAAATAAAAAAACAATAGCTCTAGCTTATGTAAGAACAAGAAATCAACTTCAATTCTAATTTATCACGACTAAGTCGTACTTAGTACGTCACGCCTCTGTTATTCATCAGTCCAGTTTTTTCTAGATTACTAAATAGACACAGCTAATGACTCATTAGTAGTAATTCATGTGATTTCTATTGAATTTAAGAAAACTCTTATTCTAAGCATTTACCAATTAGCTGACCGTAATTCGTGCGGTAGCAATAATCGTTCTTTGATATCTCATTAACTCAATAATTAATCTCAATAATCTTACTTGAAGTTGTGAAAGGCTTGTATGACACTCTTCTTCAGTCGTTTCATCTAAAGCTCGTAATTTACCTATTGTGCATGTTCTTATTTGATATCCGAGCACATCCCACATGGCTTATTGCCTTATCTATCTCATTAATTCATTTCACGAAAATTAATTTTGTACCAAAAGAGTGCTTTTGAAAAAATAGTTATATCTAATCACCACAGCAAGTACAGCAACGGCCGGGCGTATCTTAACGGGTCGAACTAAAAACATAAAATGCCTAAGGCCTAGGGCAAACGTCGAACTTTCCATGTACCGAACTTAATTACATCAAAGAATGCCGCCTCATTATCACCTGATATCTATTGTTTTTAATTGAGTTCGGTGCATGGAAAGTTCGACGTTTGCCCTAGGCCTAAGATGTTATTAAAGCTTTTAATTCGGCAATCAATATTGAAATCATTTGATTTAAGGAGTTCTGAATAACGTCTCATCGGTCATTCGATAGGACACTATAAAAGAACCAAATAAATTAATACAAAAACTAAATAAAAAATATACAAATATTTAAGAATATATGTATTCTAAGATATATAAATATGTAAATAGTGATTAAAATTAAGTACTATCTAAAATTTTCCCTACCCTACTCATATCCCACGATCCAAGCCCAACCCCAATTCTCATGTAATTAAAATGTAACTTCAGTAGAGAACAGACAATCTCTCGATAGATTTCTGGATGGATAAGATGAAACTAAACAACCAAGTGAACAACATGCTCAACCATAAGTCTCTAGGTTGAGCATGCTATACACTTGCAGGATCCATCCAACAATCCCGAGACATCAACTGTTCTTATAGCAATTCGAAAGGCATTTGTGCTGGGTTTGTTCCGTAAGTCCTTACTAATCTTACTCCATAAATATGGACCTAAATATCTGATTGAATGCTTACCATATCTAACTGTACTAAAACTTGGAATAGAAAAATCAGAATGACGTAAATTATACTTATTTGATTGACTCTGAAAAATATTATCTACATAATCAGGAACATATTTGTTCTTCACCTTGTACATTAAAATTAAAATGTCCTGTAGACGCCTATTAAGCAAAGTTGGCAATTTGGCCCATTTAAGTAGTTCATTATAATTTGCACTATGATCATTAAAGACTGCTCTCAACGCCCTTTCTTGTACCCGCTCTAATTTCTTACAGTCTGTAGCCTTCCCAAAATGCCAAACAACATGACAATATGTTAAGTGAGGTAAAATGGCAGATAAATATAGTGATAGCTTGGCTTGTGTTGGTATTAGATTTCTTAATCGTGAAAGTATTCCAATCTTCATTCCCGCCTTCTTACAAGTAATGCTTATATGAGCACTAAACTTTAGACCGTCATCTAGAGTGACACCTAATAACTTCAATTCCCTTATGGAATCGATATCAACCCCATCTACATTTAATGTTAAGTTAGTTTTAGTTTTATCCCCAATTAGCATAGCATTATACTTTTCATAATTTCCTTGCAGCAAGTTCTCATTATACCATTTAGATATAATTTGTCCTTCTTCATTAAGTGTTCTTTGTATATTGTCAATAGAATTTCCTGAGGTATATATTTGGTGATCATCCGCATAGCTTGAAAGGTGGGCTCTTTTAACTATATATGCCATGTCGTTTTGAAATAAGTTCCATAATAGCGGGCCAAAGGAAGATCCCTGAGGACAGCCTCTGATTGATGTTTTCCACTCACTGTAGGTATCTTGCAGTTTGACTCTGTTCCGTCTATTTTGAAAATAGGATCTTATCAATTCCAAGGATCTATCAGAGAACTTGTAGGCTTTCAACTTATTGAGCATCAGTGATGGATGAAGAGAGTCAAAGGCTTTTGTCATATCTGTTGACAATAGACCTATACATTCCTTTCTATCAAGCGCCATTCTCCATTCTTCAGTTAGTCTAATTAGTGTAGTTTCACAACTATGCCGCTTGCGATACGCAGATAGAGATGGATCCAATACAGACTCAAAGTGTTTGTTGACTTGACTACTTAACAAACTCTCGTAGATTTTGTCTACCGTATTAAGTAATGTAATGGGGCGATAATTCTTCTTGTCTAGCGGATCATCCTTTTTAAAGACAGGACACCATATTCCTTTTTTCCATGAATCAGGCCATATCCCTTGCTGTATGCTTTTATTATAAAGTTTGGTCAACGGTGCTGCTATTCCGTTAGCTGCGGATTTCATGCAGTATCATAGAAGTTATGTCATCGTTGCCACATGCTTTCCTTGTGTTCAACTTCCCAATGATAGACTTGACTTCATCGGTGTTTACTGTCTCAAATTGGAATCCACTCCAGGTAGCTTTACTTGAGAGTACTATACTTCCAATACTTGGATGATTAGTAAGGTCTTGTTCCGTAAGATCGTTAGCATTTGGACCTCCTATGTCGTTGGCCATAGTTGAAAAATAATCTGCCAAGATGTTCGCTACATTGGTTTTATCAGATTCAATGGATCCGTCTGCATCATTTTTAATACAACTCGCGCTTTGTCCTTGACTTTTGCCTTTGTTGTTCATAAATGGCTTAAACGTTTGGAAGAACTTGCGAGGTTTGGTTTTCAATTCTTCAGATTTCTGTAGCCAATATTGTTTAATGGCTTTGCGTCTTAATTTCGTTGCATTATTCCTCCATTTCTTCTTCAGATCCCAATTTTCCTGAGAGCGATCAGCAGCATACTTTTGTGCATAAGTTCTTTTAAGCTTGATAGCTTGTTTCCATTCAGGTGTCATATATGGTACGTCCTTTTCTCTAAATCTCATTTTCTTCAATGGCATATGTTTGTCAACTATCGAGTTAAACAAAACCTTCCAATAATCAAATGCATCATCAAGAGTGTCAAAGGTATCCATAACATCCCACGGGGCATTTTTCAGCTCTTCTTGAAACTCATTTATATTCACATTCTTTGTACTTCTAAAGGTGACAACTTTTCTTCTATAATAAACTTTTTCGTTCATTAAACCGTAAACCATATGATGATCGCTTATCTCTGGTTTTAAAACCCCACTGTCCTTAAAAAGTTCATTATCATTAGTTAGGATGACGTGCAATAACGATGCTGTAGTATTTGTAACTCGAGTTGGTTCACTAATGAGACAATTTAAGTTAAATACATCTTCTAGATCAATGAGAATTTTACCCTCTTTCTCCAAAGGTTTGAGTCTATCAAGGTTAAGATCACCAGTAATGGCAACAGAGCTACAATTCATAGTAGCCCACATACCAATTGTGTTCAATTCTTCTTCCAGCTTATTGTAGTAATCTTTACTTACCACTTTTGGAGGGCGATAGATGCCAACAACCAGAATGTCCCTATTGCTTGATGTTTTTATTTTTATTGCTAGAGATTCTATAAGGTTGAATTTTCCCGGAATCTTGACTCTGGACTGAGGTGTTATTGACAATGATACGTATGCCATGATACCACCACCTCCCTTCTTTCTATCCTTCCTGTAGATGTTATATCCTTGAAGAGCAAATTGATCGTCAGAATAGGTGGAATCTATCTTGGTTTCAGTAAGGAATATAATTTGTGATTTTAGCTCTTTGTTAAGAAGTTTCAGCTCTTCAAACTTGTTTTGAATGCTGTTAATATTCAAATGCACAAGTAGAAGGTCACTTTGATTCTTCGTTCGTTCTAATAGGATACTTGGTACTTGTCTCGATGGACTAGAGTCACTGGACGAGACCCGGACATCATTTTCAAGATCATCAGAAGCTATACTAAGGTTAAATGGCAAAGCATTCAGTAAACATTTAGAGCACATCCATGATAAGGACGGTTTATAGTCCTTCGGTAGTATACTTGCACACTTCATGTGAAACCAAAGCTCGCACGTTTTACATTGGACAGTTCTATGATTCTTAGCAATTGTTCGTGTGCAATGCTGACATTTCGGTTTACGTAATCCCTCAGTTTGAATATTCTTCTTAGGTGGACCAGGATTTAAGGCTACATCACCGCTTTTAGCGATTCTTAAGAGCTGAAAGCATGAATCACTATTGGAATAACGACTTATCTTCGCTCCAAACTACTTCTTCTTTCTTGTATTGCTACTCGATAGCTCTTGGAGTAACGGACGAGACTTTGGTGTAAATATCTTGTCACGAATAAATTCTGGGCCATCCAAAAGTAATGAAGATTCTTCAGTTATATCCAAAGGACTTTTATAGGACATTACAATGAATAAAATAAGTAGTATTAACCAAGCATTTCTAAATTTGGCGGGAGACTCAAAAGGCACCGCCATCTTTGATTGCCTTGAATATATTAACTTCCCATTTATGGAATTATGATAAAAAACATTAATGGTGAGAAAGCTGAAAACATGATGTGTTTAACTTATAATAAATGCATGTTTCTCCAACTCCTCATAATTGTTTTTTCATAAAAGTACATAAACGGTTTTAGGAGTGGTACTTTAGTAGTATAGGCCGCACCGCACGAGCCTGTTTTTCGCGGTGGATTTGAACGATCTCCTATCACTTATCGCCTATTGCTTATTACCTATCATTGTACACCCCTTCAACGTTTTTTGAAATAGCTTCAAAAAAAAGCTAGTACTGCACTAATAAAATGAAATGAAAAGTTTTCTTCAATAATGATATCTTCTAATTTGCAAAATTTTTCCACGTAGGTATTCAGATAACCAGCGCGCACAAGATGCCTTGAATCTAACCCTTTTTCACTGGGGTGTACATGGATGGGTGGTCTATACTCTCATTGTACTCATCCTCGGATATTTATCCCACTGTAAAGGCATGCCCATGACCATGAGATCATGTTTCCATTCTCTTCTTGGTGACAAAATCTTTGGTACACTTGGTGACTTCATCGACATCCTGGGCGTGGTCTGCACCATGCTTGGTGTTTGCACTAGTCTTGGTCTCGGGGTCGTCCAACTTAATAGCGGTTTCCACCGCATGAATAACAACATTACCCAGAGCAAAGAAAACCAAGTTATCATCATCTGGTGCATCACTAGCAGCAGGTAGGGGGACTCGCGAAATCCGAGTTACTAAACATTGAATTTCACGGGTATTACCTGCGTCAAAGGCCCCTCTAAATGTGTGCGTCCGCATCGGAAATAACCCGCGTTGCGCGATAATTCCTACCTGCTGCTGTGTCACGAAGGTTGAAAGATAAGTCTTATATACGATGCACGAATGTAAAGAGTTTGCTTATGATTTCTGTGTAAAGTGCTTGAAACCCAAGTTTGTACCTACTAAGCCAAATAAGTATATTTGTTGTGGTAAGAAAATGCAAATAGAAGATGACACGTCAGCACAGTGTTACGAGTGTGGTAAAAATATTCGCAATGCCGTACCAAATGCTACCAGAGAGCAGTATTACGCCAATGGAGGTCGTAAGAAGACCCCATACAAAAGAATAAAATACTTTAGGGACTGGATGAGTCATATCCAAGGTTATCGACCGGTATATTTAGACAACGAAGTAAAGAAGAAAATCATAGACCACTTAGAAGAGCCAACCCCGCAAAGTCTACGGAAAACGCTGAAAAAATTAAAGCTAGGGAAATATTACAAAGCTATTCCCTATCTTTTGTCTGAAATTACCGGTAAGTCTATTCCCGAGGTTTCTGATATGAGCAGAGCTGAGTGGATGTTTTGTCGGCTGGATAAGGATATTCCTTATTACCCTGACGTAATCTACGAAATATTTTACAAAATAGACCCCAGTCACCCCCTGTTAGAATGGATTCCGAGACGACTGACGCAGAAGAATTGGAAAACTACTTGATTTGCATATTTGGGTAAGTCGTTTCGGCTAATATCAAGCCTCGTCAGAATACCTAGCTTTGAAAGCGGGTATTTACGACTCCCCTTAAGTAACAGTACAACGCGGCGATACTCTTGGTTACGAAAGGGGAGTCGGATTATGTAGGACTTGTTACAGTGTTAGTAGTCCTTTGAGTTCAAAGAGCCTGGCCTCGGCGTTTGTGACAAGAAGTTCTTCGGTCTTGGCTCGTTCTATCCAATGCTTGATCTTTTGTTGGGCCGCATATCGCCTTTTTACGGCATCGTCCCTTTCTTTTAAGGTCTTTACCCAAAGTTGACGAACTCTGTGTTGGTCTATCTTTGGTTGGTTTAGTAAATTTTGAACAAATGAGTTCATATTTTCTGGGTTTTCGGGAGCGGGGAGATCGGTGTCATCGTATTCGAGGTTGTCATCCATAATAAATGACGTCGTTGCATTGAGGCTTTAAATAGGGTCGTTGACGTCACATAGCAACGCCAACATTCCTCTTCCTCATAGCAACCAGCGCTTTCACTTTTAAATTTGAAAAGTACACAGGGGGAAATGGAATGTAAGAAACTAATTTGCATATGAACGGCGTTCAATATGTAAATACAATCCTGTCACGCTTTTTTCAAAGCAGATGTTTACTGAGCGAGCTTTCTTTGAAGCTCTTCTTTCGCTTCTTGGTAGATCTTTTTGCGAGATTCCTCGGAAAGATCTTTTACGACTGTTTTTTTATTCCTTATGTCCGACTTTAATTTCTCGTACTTTTCCTCTTCGGCCAGAATAAGCGAGAATTCTACGTCGTCTATCTTTCTGTCACGCAAAGCCTTTGAGACAAGATCGGTAATTGTATTTACTTTAGCCCTTGACAGAGCTATTGTCGTGTCATGCTTGGATATTTTGCTTGACAACTGTTTCATAATGCCCGTAGCAACAGCAGAAATAATACCACAGGCTGCCCCAACGCCGGCCAAAGGAACTCCAACAATTATTCCCGGTCCAGTAAGCGAAGTAGCAACGCCGGAGCCCGTCAACACAACGGATATGGATCCTGAAGTTATCGCAATCTTATGTAGCGTACTCCGGGCTCTGACGTATTTCTTCCTAACTTTTTCATAGTGTTTTGTCTGCCCTTCCAAGTAAGCCAGGATTAAGTTTGCTTTATTAAGCCTGAAATTCTCAGCGTTTAGTTCGTTAGGTTCCTTAGGAAGTTCAGGATAAAGTGGAGGTGCTGATGCTATAACATCCATTATATATACTAATGTACGACGCTTTTGGGAATGACATTGAGGAGCAGCCACATTATGACAACAGAGATTATGCCAACTGGAGGGCCTTTAGGAAGATGTTTCCGCATGCAGACCCTAGTAAGTTCGAAAGGAGACCCGATGGGATTTACTTCAACGGCGAAAGAATGTACAGCAATGAGGATTTGAAGCCAAAGGCGGCCGCCAAGCATCCCGGTTATGTTAAACCAAAACCCGTGCATAAAGAAAGGCAGCCTAATTTTCCAAAGAATCTATTAGTAACCAACCAGGATTACCCATTTTACGATGCTGAAGGTGGCGTAAACGACTTTGATAAAATAGTAACACATTTGAAGATTCCAGTGGGTAAGCAAACGTTTGACGTAGTAGTAAGGAATATCTTTAAGGATTTTAACCTTACGCACACTTCAGGAAAAGAAGCCAGAGAATGGTTAAAGGGACCCAACTTTAAATATTGGACGCAGCAGTTAAACTTTGCAGTTTGGGCGGCTACGAAGGGCTGCGGAGTTGCCGTGGACATGTTTAACGCTGCTTTTCTAAGGTTCCATGTGGCTTTTACTATGCGCCGCCTATTGAAGGAGCTTAACGTGCCATTACCGGGGGAGAAGCTTTTTAATAGAATGAATAACCACTACGATTCTGCCGCCCTAGAAAGGCTAATGAATGAGTTTAAGCCGCAGCAAAGAGACTTTCGTTATCGGGAGGGCGCCACGCATGGTTTAGGTATCATTTATCTTTACCATCCGACTGGGACATACCCCGCAGACATGTATCATCAAAAATACCCAGGTAAGTTAGAGTTTGCAGATTTAGGTGGTAGTAGGTGGAACCTTAATCTTATTGAGAAGATTGAGACGATTTACCCCAGTCCATGGGACCCATTTGTATTATTAAAAGGAAAAGGCCTAAGAAACCTAGCTCGAATTAACCGCAGCATAGAGGCATTTGTGTACTGCATCTTAGGAGCGCAGGTAAATACCCGCAGCCCCATTGTTGGATCCCAAGGTGCTTCACAGGAAACGCAACAAGAATTCCTAACTTTATTTGAGTCCGCAATAATAGAAAATGACATATCTAAATCGGTGCAGAGATATCAATTAGCGGTGCAGCAATCAAAGGTTAGACTGGATTACGCTTTGTCGCCTGGTTGTTGGTTAATGCCAAGTAATTTGGTCATCAACGCTAATTCCGTTGTGGGTTATAACAACAAACTTCAACGAGCTACTAAGGATATGAAGTTTGGGGTGAATGACGTGAACTCTGATACTACCAAAGGCATTCCTCACTTCGTAGAGAAGCCAAAAAAGTCACACGAAACGAAGCTACCCGTAGTTAAGAAACCATCAAAGAAGGTTATGCCTGCGATACCTGAGGAATATGACCATAACTTACTAAAGGCCGGCTTAGCCACCGCAGGCGTTGGTCTGAGTTATTATATATGGCGATGAACAACCCCTACGTAGCTGGAGTAGATTGTGTCTATACGACTTACACAGGCGAGAAAAAATACACCCAGGCATCTTGGGTTGATGTCACTGGGATGTCTATAGACCTGAACTACTCAGGAAAGAAGCTGATAATATGCAGCATTTGCATTGGCACGAGTAGTCACGCCAACGTGGGCTTTAGGTTCCTGGATGAGAATGGCATACTGCAGCCTATGCGCGTGAAGACAAACAACAGGGAGCCTACGCATTTCTCCGTAGAGCCCAACCCCGGAAGCGCCGAAAACATCTCGGTTTGGACTTTCCACGTGGTTGCTGATTGCCATGGGAAGGTAAAGCTGCAAATGAGAGTAGACGACACGGGTGTAGTAACGATAAATAGCATACATGACCAAAGAGATCGACCTTATAATCACGCTACCATTAGCACTCTTACGGTGCTTAGCTTTTAGAAGCAAATTTATTTGCTGAAATATATGAACCCACACGCGAAGGAAGATTGGTTTCTCCATTACCTGGAGGAAAAGGAGTACGTGGGCGACAAGTGGCAAGACGCCGGATTGTGGGTGGAGGTTGGAGGTCTGGGATTAATCATGTGCACTATTTGTATTTCGGCGGGGTACTCATGCAATGCCGGCTTTAGGATCGTTGATGAGAATAACCACCCATTGCCACCATACAGGGTAAAAAGAAATAATAGGTATCCAGCTCATTTTTCGTCGGAGCCCGTTCCTCCGCAAGCGGAAGACATAACGCCGGTAACTTTCCATATGATAGCTAATTGTCAATATGCGAAGCTTCAAGTTCGCCCCAGCGATGCCGGCCGCGTACGAATAAATGCCGCCCCGACCGTTAACCCTTCGACGGATGCTATTTGGAATCATAAGCCCATTAGCACCATGAGCGTGCTGCCGCTAGTTCCGCATTATCAAGGCGGCGCGAATACTATCTTTACTTATCCCCAGTCGAGAACACCTCGGGTACCCGACGACGATAAGCCCCCAGTAATACACAAGGATAAGATTAACCCTTCATCTTCTTCAGGAGTACCACTCCAATAGCGACAACCAAGATCCAAATGTTGTTGCCCACGAACTTCAACAGTTCACCGCCGGCCCTAAGTGCCAAGGAAACAACCGAACCCAGCAGCCCAGGAAGACCGGCTGCCATCTTTTTTCCCAAGTCCGTCAGCCCATTGCCTAATTTCTTTACACCCGCGCCCGTAGCCTTAAGCGCGGACAAGATCACGCCTACTACGCTTGAAATAGCGACCGCAAACGCCAGCGGAATACCATACTTCACCAGAGCTCTTTTTACCTTTTCCTTGGTGGTAAGCCCCAACTCCTTTTCCAGGTTTTCCTTTTGCGCCTGTAATTCCGCAAGGCGTACCTGAAGGGTTTCTGATTCCCTTTGGGCAGCCTCCCTTTCCTCTTCGGGACGAGTCTGGTCCTCAACTACTTCTCGCTGCCGCTCTATTTGCCCCTCCAGGTCTTCAATAGCCTGATCTCTTTGCCGGATTTGTTCTTCCTTAGTGTTGATTTCGGCAACCAACTGCCGCCGTTTCTCCAAAGAGCCGGCTATGGTGATATGTAAGTTTTTAGCTTCTTCCTTGCTCATATCCAGGTCTTGCATGGCGAGCTCGAAGGCCTTTTGGGCTTGGTCTCTTTCGCGTAGGGCATTTTCTTTTTGTTCTCTCATTTCTATCATTCTTTGGTTTTTATCGTCGATTTCTCTTTTTTGAGCATCAAGGAGCAGTCGGTTTTGTTTCATGTATTCTGCTTCCCTTTCTTCCAACGTTTCTTGCAGCTCCTCGACGCGCCTTTCTAACGCGACCCTCTCATTCAGGGTTGCCAACCTTTCTAAGTCGCTCCTAGTAGCCTCTTTGAAGCCCCTCAATCTTGCCACGTTAACCTTGACCGAGCCACTTTCGTCGAAAAGGAGCTGTGGTTTCGTCCAGCGGTTTTTGTCGGGAAATCTCATGTCTCTGACGCTTATGAGAACTTTGTTTCTGCGTTCTGTGAGTTTTATGTCGTCAGCCTCGAAACGGGGATAGCGCATTCGTAGCTCTTGCGTTGCCCACTCTACGGTTTCCCGCGCGGTTGCTCCCTGCTCGCTTATGTTTTGAAGCTCTAAGTACTCAGGGACGGGGCTGCCGCGGTTCTTTGATTGCCACATGCGATTTAAGGAGGCCTTGGAGCTTTTCCACCCACTACCATACTCGTTTTCTAGGGCTGTGTCGTGGATTAGGGGGTCGGTTTCCGCGCCTTGGGTCCATGCGTCGAATTCCTCGTCGTTAATGTCGACTTAACCTTCTTCAGTGGTGGGGTCAAAATCCTTTCCTTCTACTTCCATTATATATGATAAGCTCAAAGTTAAACCCCAACGTATTACCTAAGCAGGTTGGCGGGCTGAAAGCAGAACGCACCTTTCACCGGGTCACCTTTACTCCCAGCAGCGCAAAACCAGGGGAGACGCTGTATGTAGGCGTACCCCGCCTAACGGATAACCTAGTATTGGTTCCTGGCACGTTAGCGCTAAGGTTTGACCTAGCGGTGCAGCCCAGCACCAAGGACAAGCGCTATACCGTCAATAACGTGGGCAGGAACCTCGTCTCTAAGATGAGAATCAAGTTCGCCGGGGAATCCCTCTTGGACTTGAACAGGTACGATCTGTATACCACGTATAAGGATCTGTGGCTAACAGCCTTCGACCGCGCACAAAAGATAGAGCAGGGAATTGGAAGCGTTATTCTTCGTAAGCTTCGCAGCGATACCAACCCGGCGCCTACGGACTCCAGTGGAGCAACCGCAGTAGCAGACGCGACGAGGGTAAAGACCGCCTATGGTAGCAAGTACGTTATCCCTTTGGACTTCGAAGTTATCACAAACCATGGTGTGTATTACCCCAGACAGTTATCCGAGTTACAGTTTGAAGTAACCTTGGCGGACACTACGAACGTCATAGGAGGCATGGACAGCGCAATTAGCGGGGCTGTTGATCCCTATTCTATCACCAACTTAGAACTGCAGTACGAAACGGTATACAGCGAAGAGCTGGCCCGTAGCGCCGGAAAGGCATTCTTATACGACCACGTGGTAATGTACAAGACATTTAGCTTCTTGGATAAGACGGACGAGGTTATCAATCAAAGTATTAACCTCCCACGAAGAAGCCTCACGGGGTTAATGCTGGTGTTTGCCAAACCCTATGAGGCCGGCAAGCGCGACTCCGAAGCGTTCTTTAACCCCAACATTACCAACGTGGGGGTGAATGTCAACGGCGTTCCCAACAAAGTTTACTCCCAGGGAATAAAGCCCGCAGACGTGTACAGAGAGGCCATGCGCAAGTTTGGCGACCAAATTAGTCCCGAGGAATTCTTTAACGATAAGTATGCGTTATGGATCGACATGCGCACCATCAACGACGAAGACCTACATGCGCAGGGTCTACGTCTAGTAAATACGCAGGATGGCATAACATTGGAGATTAAGCGCACCAAGAACACCAGTGCGGGCGACGGTTTTAAGATAAACTGCTACGTCTTCGTCGTGTCTGACGCGCAACTGAGTGTAGAAATGAACCAATTGAAAAGCGTCGCATATTAATGACTTCGTTGCCTCAGCCATTCTAGAATATTTTCGAAGAAAATATGGTATATATACCATGCTGCGGGTATTTGAAAACAACGACACCGAACTGCAATGCATTGTGCAAGGCGACAAATTATACTTTAAGGCGAAGGCAGTGGCTGCTGCGTTAGGTTATGAACGTTCCAGGGACGCTATTAGAGCACACGTTTCAGAGAAATACCGGGAAAGATGGGCTGATTTACAAGGGGCTTCAAATTACCGCTCCCTTACTGTACAGCCACATTCCGTGTTCATTTCTGAGCCTGGTCTGTATCAGCTGATATTTAGCTCCAAACTACCCAAGGCCGTAGAGTTCCAAGATTGGGTATTTGAGGAGGTCTTGCCAGCATTAAGGAAGACAGGCAAGTATGAAATAGAGCGGCGTTTTAACAGTCCTAACAAGTTGGTATTTAAGATCGAAAATGAATTCGACCTGCATAAAAAGGTGGTGGACTACATCCGCAGGTTTTACCCCCAAATGCTCGTGACCCCTGGTCTAGGCGAACTGCAGGACTCCGACGGTAAACGCATAAAGTGCTGGCAGAAAGGATATCAACGCGGCCAGCCCGACCTCCTTATCTTGAACGCACACGTGCGATACCGCGGTTTCTGCGTCGAGCTGAAGACCCCTAAAGGCAATGGGGTATTATCTGAAGATCAACGCCGCCTGTTGCACGAATACGAAAGAAATGGTTATAAAGTAATGATCAGCAACGATTACGACGACATCTGCAGAGCCATCACGGAGTATGCACAAGGAATGCGTCTACCATGTAGGTGGTGCTGCAAGCGCTTTAAAAGCGCGCAGACTCTGGAAACGCATTTAAAGATATTCCATAGGTATAATGGTGAGGCAAATACATTGGCGAGATCTAATAGAAGGTATTGCATATGAAATAAAAAATTACGTTGTCTTTGAGGATATCAACCGCTTGCGGCTGGTCCTCAAAGACGGTGACGGCATAGAGTACTCCCTGTGGGCGCCTGATAGAGTCAGGTACGTCATACAGGGCGAGGAATTCACCCATCTGCGCTCGCATGGTAAGCAGAACGGGCGGTGGGAGTTTGACATCGAAAGAAGAGTCACTCCATCTCCCCTCTGCAGTTAAGCGCGTCGGCAATGGTCCGTAGCGCCTTAGGGTCTGCGCTGCACCAATGGCCGGTAAAGTCGTCGCCTAAGTAGGTGTGGCGGCAGTAGAGACAGTCATACCTCTTGTCGGGGAAGAGGATGACTTTTTTTTGATTTTCTTGGGTTGGTCGGCGCGCTCTTTGACGACCTCCTTAATGACTTCTATGACCTCAGGCCTCAAAATGCAGTCGTTGGGTATCTCGCAGGTAATACAGTCCATATATTGAAAGACTAGGAAGGCGGCTGCGTATGCTATCGTATGTCCATCCCAGAATGTTAAATGGTGGTTAAGACTTTGTTAAGCCACTCACCAAACTCTCCCGAAAGATGCCTCAGAATGTTAAGATGTGGTTAAATTCTTGTTAAGCAAGGTCGGAAATTATCTCAGAAACCATCCCAGAATGTTAAGTGGTGGTTAAGATTTTGTTAAGGAAGGCCGGAAACTATCTCAAAAGATGCCTCAGAATGTTAAGATATGGTTAAGACTTTGTTAAGGAAGGTCGGAAACTATCTCAGAAACCACCTCAGAATGTTAAGGTGTGGTTAAATTCTTGTTAAGAGACAGTTGAATATGTGCTCCTCCTCTCTTACGCATCCGCATCTCTCACACTGCTGCCTCCAATATTCCCTGTTAGTCCATGGGACACCTTCTAACGCGTCAAAGCGGGGTAGCGTCCTGCTTATCTTCCTAAAGTATTCTATTCGATTCCTTAGGTAATCATCTCCATGCTCACAACGACTCATAAGATCGCCGCACTGGTAACAATCCACTCCTTCCAGATCGTACTTCTCTGTAAAGAATTGGTAACTCTTCTCATGTTTTTTCTTATGCGTTTGTAAACGTTGGCGGCTACTAAGAACCTTAGCACAGTAACTACATTCTGTTGTCCTACGGCAAACGCCCTTCTTAACATGCTGCTGTAGTTTCTGTAAGGTACTGAACTCCCTGTTACAGTTACTACACACCTTACTGATTGGCTTCTTTGTGCAAACTCCATGCCAAACATGGTATTGCAGTCTTTGTTTGGTACTAAATACCTTCTTACATTTCAAGCAGTCCATATATACTTAACAATATTTTAACCTCCATTTAACATTCTGAGGCATCTTTTGAAATAGTTTCCGACCATCCTTAACAAAGTCTTAACCATATCTTAACATTCTGAGGCATCTTTTGAAATAGTTTCCGACCTTCCTTAACAAAGTCTTAACCCCTACGCAACATTCTGAGGCATCTTTTGAAATAGTTTCCGACCTTCCTTAACAAAGTCTTAACCCCTACGCAGCATTCTGAGGCATTTCTTACGGGAGTCTTGGACCCAGCTTAACAATATTTTAACCTCCATTTAACATTCTGAGGGGGTTCCCAGGAGGGTTTCCGACCTTCCTTAACAAAATGACAACCATATCTTAACATTAGATTGGGTAGCGCATGAAGTCCACGACCGACTCCTTTGCCCACGTTGCCATCGTTATCAGCGCGCCAAACCGTTCTGCGCGCTTCAGGCCGCACATTTCCTCATAAAGCTCCTTTACGCGTCCATTCAACCGGTCTATCTCCTCCCTTTGCATTTCGACCGTCCTCTCTAGGTCTGACTTCTCTTTGACGACGTTAACCATTGCTTTTACTGCTTCCACTGGTGTGTAGGCACCCTCCATATATACCAGCAAATAAATTTGCTTCTAGAAGGCAACTTGTTGCCTGAAATATGTGAACCCAGATCACATGCCTTGTAACGCTCTGATAGTAGGACCCACCGGCTGCGGAAAGACCCAATTCGTAGTAGAGCAGCTATTAGGACCCTTTAGATACCGATTTGACTACATAGTGCTACTTTGCCCCACCTACGTGAACAACCGCACCTGGACGGGCGTTGGCGCGAAAGATGATGACTTCTTCGTGGATATCTTAGACCCTAACGAGTTATCTGGGCATCTTAAGTTCTGGCATAAACAATTCCCCAAAAATACACAGACACTCCTCATACTGGATGACATCGCCTGCGGGGACGACGTAAAGAGGCGCACGTCGGAGCTCGTTAAACTCGCCTTTAGCGGCAGGCATGACAATATTAGCGTTTGGTTGCTCTCGCAACAGCTTACCAGTGTCTCTAAGCCCTTTAGGGAAAACATAGGTTCACTTGTCGTATTTTATACTCCGAGCAAGTCTGAACTGGAAACCATCTTGAGCGACTACGGCGGCGAGATAAGCAAGGAACAGTTGCATGAATACATGCGGCATTTAAAGACGCACCAACATTCCAAAATGATCTTCTCTTTGAGGTTTCCGTATTCCATAAAAATCTGCGATCTTTGATTCCTAACATATATGGAGATTGAGCAGTTGATAGATGAAGTCCCCACACAGCTAGATGAAAGTAACCTTAAGGAACAACTCAACATCCTTGTGTCTTCGGGGAAGTGCAAGGAAATGATAGGCAAGGAACTTACCCATGAGCAGGTTAATAAGTTGTCCGACGAGGAAGTCAAGAAATTCCATAAGAGATATGATGCCGCCCTTGCAAGTAAGACCACGGACGCCGTAGCAGATTCCGCTATCCGACTTGCGACTAAATTGCTTGGACTTGCACTGCCCATAGACGACGTGGAGCAACTACAGAAGGACATAAGAGATGACTATGTCATATCCCAAGAACTTAAGATAACCTGCGGGTGGTTGTCGTTGAAGTGTGGTAAGTTAATGGCAGTCGCCTCTGCGGCACTTCACGTAGCTCAGCATGTCAACTTGAAGGAACTTACGACGTCTTGGAAGGACTTCAAGAAGGACAGAGACGTTGAAAAGGTCTTCCAGGCGGCACTTGCTGAGGTACCTAACCAAGTCGCCTCAAGTCCTTCTTAAGTACTTACTTAAGTCATCCTCAGGAATTACCCAGGTCGCCTCAAGTACTTAGTCAAGTCGTCCTTAAGTACTTGCTCAGGTCCTATTAAGTTACTTATCAAGTCCTTAGTATAAATGAGTGAAGCTGAATCAAAGGTGGAGGAACCCGAGCAAAAGATTACCAAGGCTAAATCTCCAGGCAGAGTCGCTGCCGGAAAGAAGCTCGCGGAGATGAATGAAAAGAACAAAGCAAAGAAGGAGGAAAAGGTAGAAGAGGAATCCTCCATCAATCCGGGATACGTCATTGGCGCATTAGGAGTCATCATAGCAGCAGGTAGCCTTTACTTACAATGGAAGGCAGCAAAGCCAAAGGTAGAATTAGAGGCCGTGCATGTGACGCAGGAGCCCCCTAAGAGAAGCAAAATACCCGTAATGGAATAGCAAGGTCATTCCCATGCGGAATAACCTTCTCACTCTGTAATATAATGTCGACCGCGTTATTGAAAACTGTTGAAGAAGCAGCTATTATTACTTCCATCGTTGCGGGTATTGGTTGGGTAGGTAAGAAAGTGCTCAAAGAAGACTTTACTGAAGACCCAAGCAAGAGCTTCGCTAACTTTGCTAAGATGACCGCTGCCGTTGGCAGGGCTATCATGGTAAAGGATTACCTACGGGAGGAAAAGTACCTGCCCAATATATAAATGGCTAGTTTAATCGCAGGCGGAGTTATTGCAGCTTTAGCATTCACTGGAGCTAATTATGGTGGTCCGTATGTGGATAGATTAGTCAGAGGTGACAAAAGCGGAGAATTAGCCGCCGAAAGAAAGAGACACGACTTAGCGCTGGAGAAATATCAGCGAGACGTGGCGGCTTGGAATGAAAAAAGACAAGCTTACAGGGATTGGTTGGACAAAAACTACCAAGATAAGATGCAGGCCGACAAGAACTTCGAAAACACAGACTACGCCTTTAAGCTCTATGCGCAAGCACACCCGCGGCATCGACGGGGTTAAAAAGGCCTCAGTTTAAGAATTACTATCAGCCTTCTAAGAAACAAAAAGACAACGAGTTGGTCTTCGTAGGAATCGCAGGGCTGGCGGGAGGCGCGGCTTTGGCGTACTTAGTCTAGAAGGTAACTTTGTTGCCTACCCCTTCTAACGAAGGGAACTTGTCCCCTGTAATATATGATCGTCTTTTTGGAAAGCGACAAGAATAACTTTACCACTTATCTGAATCCCCCCATCAGAGCCCATAAGGTTCGGCTGGTTAGTTGCTCTTTGTACAATTCTTGGTATAATCTAGTCAATGCCTTGGTCACCGTACTTAAGGCGCCTGGCAAATATCAAGGTGAAATGCTACCCGATGAACATTACACGCCAATCACCCTTGCTAAGGAGCTCGCCAAGCGCGGTTATACTCTCACCACGGGATTGCCGCACGAAATGACCCTCAAACATAATATGCCAAACTATTCAGTAACTTTTGGAAAGTTTGACCCATTGGGATCTTTATTATGTGCCTCGGGCAAGACAATTACCGACACAGCCATACCTGTGAAATGGAAAGTCGCATCCTCTTACGAAGTCTATTGCGATTTAGTCCATAGTTACAACAATGGAGAAAAGTCTTCTCTTATGTCCAAGTTTCTGCCCAAAGGTAATCCATTTGACCCAGTAGAATACACTCCCATTTCTTTAAGCTATGACTTGTCTAATTTGGTAGAAAGCATAAACATCACCATTAAGGTGGACGAAAAGACGGTGGATTTTAACGGACGCAAGATCAATCTCGTCCTGGAATTCATATAATGGGCCGCGTAGAGGACAAACTTAAAAGGATTTACTATGGGCCTGAGGGCTATTGGAGAGGAGCGTCGGCTATCAAGAAACTTGCAGCCGCGGCCAGGGTATCAGAAGAAACGGCTAAGAACTGGTTGAAAAAACAAACCCTCTGGCAGGTTTATCTTCCCGTGCCCAAGTACATTCCCAGGCCCAGCTTCACCGTAAATGCCCCCAATGAAGTCCATCAGGCGGATTTGCTTTTCTTACCGCACGACAAGGTGAGAAGAAAGACCTATAGGTACGCTTTGACCGTAGTTGATATCGCAAGCAGATGCAAGGACGCCTAACCCATAACCAGCAAGGATTCTGGGGAAGTCGCAGAAGCCCTAGGTAGGATTTATAAGCGCGTCTTGAAATGGCCTAAGCTGCTGCAAGTGGATGCGGGGACAGAGTTTATGGGCGTGGTTACCAAGACCCTGAAAGGCCACAGCACCAAGATTAGGAGAGCCGAAGCAGAGTACCACAGGGGTCAGAGCATTGTCGAAAGATTCAATAAGACCCTGGCTGAGCGCCTCTTTGGGTACCAGTATTGGAAAGAGCTGGAAGATCCCTCCAAACGCAACAGGGAATGGACTCAGAGGCTCCCCCAGGTCATCGTGGCTTTGAACAACGAGGAGGCCAGGGCTACGGGAATGAAACCCAAGGATGCCATAAAAAAGAAACACGTGGAACACAAGTCCTACGTCAGAAGTTCGAGGGCGGTCGGACTAAAGGAAAAAAAGCTCCCCCGCGACATAGTGGTCAGATACCTCTATCAGCCGGGGGAACTCGAAGGCGGTAGTAAGAGAGCCACGGATCCTAACTGGTCCCTGGAAACGTATGAGATTTCAAAGTCCGTCACCAAGGAAGGGCAACACGTGTTGTATTACCTAAATGGCCCAAGTCGCGGATTTGTCAAGGAAGAGCTGCTCATAGTCCCCAAAGACTCAGAGTAGTGCTGCTCCACGCGCCCGATTACACTCTAGGCATGTCAGTCTTACGTTGCCTCTGCAATGGCCGCGTTTATTATTTATGCGATCCACGGAGAACTGTTGATCGTCATTCGGGTCAAACCTCCATAGTAGTGGTATGTTACACTTGGCACACCGCGCCCCTTTCTTATAGACGTCGTCCACGCATAGGTCGAACGTCATATTTTTTTCTTCGTCGTGCCGCTTGTAGCGAAGGAGTTTCTTAGCAATGTTTTCTTTGGCTACGTCTTCTGGGGTGCGGTCGTAACGCAGTTGCGGCCCCTAGGCTCTTTTTAACTGTTTGGCATATTCTACGCGGCTTACGGCGGTGTAGATAAGGTTGCTCCAACACAGCCGCTGGTCTATGATCCATAAGGTTTCTTTTATGGTAAGCCCTTGCGCGCTGAGGACTGTCATGCAATAGCCCAAGCGCCAATCTGGATGGGAGGTTATTTTTTCCACCTTTTCTATGGGCACCCAGGCTTTATCGTGCGTTACCGCATTTTGCAGTTGGATGTCGGTACCGGGTACGCAGACGTCAGTGGCGCTGCATGCGGGTGTCGTGGGGTTTATAACAAACGGGTACGGGATGCGTAGGAAAGCGCTCTTGGTGTATTTTGAGTAAGTCTTTCTGTATGCGAGATTGTGCCGCGCGCTTACTACTTAGCACCAGATCCTTAGGGTGCCAGGCGTATAGAAAGTCCTCGTACTTTTTCGCTCGTACGCGTTTGCGCAGTGTCTTGCATTGCTCGGCATCACTGAGCCCCCTTAATTCCGCTTTCAGGTTTCTTACTTGATCCTTGCTGCGGTAGTCGGTGTTAATTTCCTCCGCATGGTCTACGAAATCTTTCAGCCATTCGTGGGGCATCTCTCCGGCTATTGGAGGAGGCTGGCAGGGATCTCCGGCGAATATTACTTGACACTTTCCACGGAGGAATTCTACGAATTCTTGTAGGATTTCTAAAGGAACGGTGCAAATCTCATCCCAAAGTATCACCGGAGGTATGTCGTGGATGGCTTCTGGTACCCACTTTTGGCCATTCCAACGAAAGAAGCTGTGGTACGTTTGAGCGTCGTGGCCCATTTCGCAGAGTTCTCTTTCCAAACGATGCGTTGGCGTTAGCACCTTTATCTTAGGAAAGAGTTCTAACACACGCGTCGTCTTACCGCTGCCTCCCGTACAGTAGAGGTAAGAGAAGCGTTGGTAGGAAATGGGGTCGGCAACTGAAGGTAGAGGCTCTTTGGTAGGCGTTACGGAACCACGGGTGTGCTCGCCGTGATATTCTACACGTGCCCTCCAAGACCTTATCTCCTCATCTTTGACGCGCCATTGGCCACTTTCTGCAAGTTCATCGGCAGTTTAGAATTCCTTCATCTTTTCCAACACGCTAGGCTTTACGTATAAGGAATCCGTGGCTACGCGGGGGATATCTTCTTTGTCAAACCGCAGGAGCATTGCGAGAAGGTTGATATGCGCGTAGGCAAGCATGCTGGCGCGGAGATGGTAATATTGCGGTCGATGATCTTGGTAGTAGCATAAAGCATTCCATTTGCGTTCTTTTTGCTCGGCTTCTATGAAATAGTCCCACTTCTCCACGGAAACCATGGTTCCTTGGTCATGGGCACGCTTGATGAGGAAACTTAACTCACCTTCGTCTGTTATTAGGCGCCTTTGCATGTGTTTCTCGCCTTCTTTGGCGCCCTGGGTGAACTTTCCTATGACAATTCGGGCCGTGGGGTTGTGCTCTGGTAGCCATTTAGTGAAGGCGCTATGGCAGAGTATGGCTTCATGCGCTGTGTATTTCAGGAGTTTACGCTCTTCAAGGAATTTTAGCAGCGGTATGGGTATCCATTCTTTCTCCTGTAAATGCTTGCCATACCAAGCGTAAATTATGGGATGCAAGTCTTTAGCCAACTTCCAAGACGTTAATCTGACGAACCCTGTTGCTGGCGCGTCGTAGCTGCCATCTAAAGACACGCGAAAGAACTGCGAGTCTGGGTGTCCGTAGCGGTCGTAATATTCCTTACAATCGCCAAGACCTTTAAATGACGCAGGATAGCAATGCTTCATGTCTAAGGAGACGTATTCGTCTTCGTCGTACTCCATATTCCAAAGACCTCCATGACCGTGTTCTACGCACGCTTTGGAGATATCTTTGAACTCTTTTGGGGTAGGTTTCCAGCCGTTTCTCTTCTTGGCAGCTAAGAAGTCTAAGCTGCGGGAGCTAAGGACCTCGTCTGAGAAGTCTTCCCCAAGGGTTTCGCAGGCGCTCTGGATGCGCAAATGTTCGATTTCGGGGTGGTAAAGAGTACCATCTTGCGTCATAAACTGGCTTCCTTCGGGATCCATCAGCCAAATGGAATTTTCATGTATTAACTCTGCCAATGGCGAGGCCTTGTAGACCTTTGTCTCCTTCTTCTTGGGGAACCGAAGTTCTCTCCAAGCGTGTCCGTTGTGTTGGTAGATAATAATAGGAGCGCCTCTGCCTCCATATTTGTGAGTTCCTGGGTAAATGTACCCGTCTGTTATGTCTTTCACGTGTATTCGTCTTTCTAGGGCAGTTTCTAATTTCTTAATGTTGTCTATCGTGGCTCCTGCCCTGCGGGTGACATCTTCTTATTTCCTAATGGCTTCTCTTCTTTTCAGAGTTAACTTACCACCACGAGAGGAATCCTCAAAGAACTCCCTCACCAACTTACCCACGCAGTTGCCGGGATGTCTCATCGGCCTGAGTTTCCTAACGTCTGGTCTCTTAATCTCATACGCGCCGTAGATAACTACAGTAACAGGATAAGCAACTTCGTAGAATAACGCGTCTATACCCACCATCGCACCAGGTCTCGTATCCTTGTTTAATACAAACAGGTTTTGCTTACCTGACGCCCGGATAGGATTACGACCCCTTTCTATTACCCAATCGCCATCTAAATACTTCATGAACGTCAATTCTAAACGGTAATCGCCTTCAGGAATTAAGTCAATTATTTTTTCATCCCTTCCTTCATCCATGGTCTCGTCCGTATCTCCCTCCATAAAAGTCGTGAAGGCGAAGTCAGCATCCAAACGATCCAACACCTGAGTCCTCAGCCTGTGCACAGTCTTGTTCCTAATGCTCCTGATAGCGTCCATCTATATCTAAGAAATATTTTAACCCTCGTTTGCGACCCTTAACACAGCAGCAGGTAGGAATTATCGCGCAACGCGGGTTATTTCCGATGCGGACGCACACATTTAGAGGGGCCTTTGACGCAGGTAATACCCGTGAAATTCAATGTTTAGTAACTCGGATTTCGCGAGTTCCCCTACCTGCTGCTTCACTGCCTTGGCCACTGCATCTGTCATCCTACCCTATAGGTTGGCTGACATGGAATCAATTTATGGAAAATCATTATATCCCTAACTTCCCTGTCTTAAATGTTTTTAAATTTCATTTTTCGTATTATCATTTTTAAAATGCCGAGAAAGCCACATTCAGACTAGCTTTCTTCCACTTCTGAGTCAGATTCATTTTCTTTCTCGTTAACCTTTCTTTTCTTCTGTTTCTTTTCTTTTATTGTGGCCTTCAGTTTCTTGACTGATTCTGACTATATCGCTATTGGTCTTTCTGGGAGAGAGTTATAAATAGGTAAAGACACTGAATTGGAGGTTTTTATGTTCAGTGTTTTGATATTTTTCCAGCCACGAGGAATGATATTTGCAATGCCTTTTGCAGTTTCCATTATGTTTGCAGTAACTTCTTCTTCTGTTAGATCTGTGTGTCCAATTTTGATGGCACTAAAAGTAAACAAGAAAATATATAAAGCTTTCTTCTTATTTGTTCAGGCATAAGATATCCTTGAGGTGCAAAATGAAATCATAAATTAAATTATAGTTTCAGATTTTAGAGTTCATGTTTTCCTCCTTTGGTCTAACCAAGCTGACTCACCTTTATCAGATAAGAATGCAACCTAACCGTTATAATAAGCCCTGCGGTTAAGAAGAGTTATTCTACCTTTAGACTTAGACTACTCACCTACAAGAGCCATGACCAAGAGACATGTATGTGCTTTGTAAGACTTTATTGATTTCTCCTTTTAAGTCTTTCTTCTTCAAACTGACAGGAATAGGAAATCTAAAAAGTAATTTGATAGTATTGATTCTGTGAATATCGACACTCTGCAGTATTATCTTATCTAAATCTAATCAGGGTTACCACTCCATAGTGGACAGAAAGCCTAACAGGAAACCAGAGAGAAACCCTTGAAGAGTGATAGAGAACCAACAAAAAATTCTTCATATACACGAGGGATAAGTCAGGGAATTCAACCCAGATGTCCCTTGCTGAGAAGCAAGCACTCTCACTGTTACACCATCTATGCGTCCTATGTTACAGTCAATAATAATACATTCTAATTCTAGTAACTAAAACCATAATACTTTTTGGAAATCCAGGCAATCTTAGAACCAAGTACCACATAGTGTCAGGGATCGAGGACTAGGATTGAAAAATATAAGAGACTAGTATGCAAAAGGGAAAATCTGGCGTGATATAATCACCGGCCCTCCTCTGTAGTCTCGGTTAACTCACTTTTTTCTAGTGTAGAAAGCTTTCCCAAGAAACTTTGGCAATAGATGGTAGATAACGTCATCACAAATGAACAAGTCATACAAGCTTGCTAACTGTCTTTTGGATTCATAAGACTTGTAATCCTTCTTTAGTTTCGTTAGACTGATAACCTAAAAACCCAAGGCAATAATTAGGATATTATAAATATGTATTAAGTGTAACACCTTACCCATAGAATTATGGACAAAATCTTAATCCCTTATTTTCTTGTAATTATTTAAGTTAATTTATATTTTTAAAAATGTGGCATTATTCACCTATTGGGCACACTTAGTCCCAACGGGAATAATAAATGCTTTGCTTTCAACTATCCCATTCTTTTGGGTTTTTTTCGTTTCCTTGCCTACCTTGTTCTCATTGGTTTCTTTTGTCTTATTCTCATCATATAAACACTCCTTTCTACCACCTCTTTTTCTTTTACTTGGACGAAGGACTAGCATCCGAAACGTCAGTAAGTTTTTTCATCTTTTCAAGGTGTATAATTTACCCTTTTGTCATTACTGTTTAATTTCTATAGCAATGAGTAAGCATTATCCCATAATGTCAATAATATTATAACATACCTTCTTAAAAGAAGTGACCCCAGCCGACTGCAGAAGTTCCTTGACAGGTTTGCCTTCAGATTTAGTAATAAGACAGACCTCAGAGTCATCTGGATGCAGTGAATTACTAATGGCTCTGAAATAAAGATTTCATTGGTTAGCATTGTCCGTATTAACAACAATAACTGCACTGTTTCCATTTCCCTGAGTTTTCAAAAAGTTGACGGTGATTATGGAAACTATGAAACTCTGCCAGGGGTAAATCTCCGCTACATGCCTGGTTCAGAGGTGTAAATAACTCCAACCCCACCTCTCTCCCCCTCTTTTCCATGATGTTGTCCCTTTAACCTTAAAAATGAAGGATACAAACCCCCCACCTTCCTGGCCAAAGGCTCGAGTTTTCTATGATCTCAGCCCATTATTATCTATCACCCAGTATCTCCAGAGTTTAGTACTCACATTCTCTTAGGCTTTTTATCTGGTGCTGGGATTTTCTTCAGAGCCAGAATCAGCCATAACACCTGTTGGTCTCCAAGCAAGCTTGGTTTACTTTTCTCCGTCTCTTGAACATGCTTCATGAGAGCAGAAACAGCCAAATCAACCTGCATAAATAAGGCAAAATACGTCTTAAATGAAAGAAATTAAGCTTATGTTTGAAAAATGTAGTTCTTACACAATTTTTCGTACACAACATTTTATGCCGAAATCAAGCTACTGATTCCATAAATATCACATTATTTTAATTCCCATAGGAAGTAGGGTTCATGATATTCATTCTGTTATTACCAATAGTTTCATTTGGAGTTTTCAAACCTGTTTTTCGCTTAGAACACTCTCTCGAACAACCTTCACTTTGTCCGCCATCTTGGAACACGTGCTGCTAAACAATACCGCTGACCATAAAACACAGCAGCTTCATACTTTCCCAGAAGCCCTTTCGAAACTCAAGTACACAAAGTTGTCTTTCTTCCTTTCTTCCTTCCTTCCTTCCTTCCTTCCTTCCTTCCTTCCTTCCTTCCTTCCTTTCATCAACGCCAAAGCGCGCACACTCGAAATTAACGATCACGACAATAAATAAATAAATAAATAAATAAATAAATAAATAAATAAATAAATAGTCCTCAACAGATTATAATGACATTACAAAATAATTATTTAGTTGTTTATTTTTTAATAAAATTTCTAGTAAAAATTTTTTTTTACGATTATTTTCAGTTTTCTCTTAATCCAAACTTTGCACATTATTTTTATATGACAACTGGTTTTAGTGTAAGTATCAGCGCTTGGCACCTTATTTCTTTCTTTCTAATATTGTTTCTGTTCGGGTCCATAAGTGATAATTTGAGACTTGTTCTTCGAGTCATGCAGTTACCCTTTTATTATTTCAACTTGTTTGCTTCTTGCTTGTTAGTAACTGAATAACCTGGAATAAATTTATTTAAATCTCTCGGGACGTTTAATGATTTGTCCTCGCTTTGTCCTTGTAAATGCTCTCTTAATCCTATGTTCACGGGCTTGTACAGTTTCATTCTACGCATACATGTACTTTCTATTTTTACGACAAATAAAAGAAATACTTACAAGGTGTGACTTTGGCAATTTTAGACAAAAGCATTCTTTAGTTTCTGAATTTGAAAACCCACGAAAATATGTTAAGATAGGAATATAAATGCCTTAAGATATTCAAACAGTTTTCATTCAGTTCAATGGATGTATTTCAGAGTGACGCTTCGAGGAAGATGGCCATCGAAGGTGAACAAGAAATACGAAGGAAATGTCGTAATGTTAAGTTCAAAATATTTCGCTTCTTCCGAGTAGACTTCAATCCTGTGGTCACATTTGTCTCCGCGGCTATAATCTGGGGATTCGTAATATTTTGCCTGCGATGGACGGACACAGCTAAGCAAGAAATCCCAACATCGAAGGATTGGATAACTCTAACTTGGACATGGCTGTACATCGGGAAACAAGACATATGGGCAATATTCATCCTCTATCTGCTCTTCTCCAAGTATGGCAAGTTAAAGCTCGGCAAGCCCAATGATAAACCAGAGTACAGTGACGCTACTTACTTCACTATGCTGTTCGCTGCTGGCATTGGTGTTGGACTGTTCTACTTTGGTGTCGCAGAACCAATCTATCACTACCATGCAACCCAGTCATAAAACTGACTATGGAAACCGTTATCAAGGAAGATCAAAACGGATTGAAGTCTTCTGCTGGACCAACAAATAAAGCAAAAATCGACCGTTTGAGCGCAGAAACTGGCCTTTCAGATAAGCAAATCACGGTAAGTTTTCCTTTTATATTTTTATTATAGAATTCTTTTATAGCCACAAGTCTATAGTTAATGATATTCATCTTATATATAGGTGTGTATTCTTAATATTTTTACATTGGTGGTCTTTTAGTATTGGATCGGGAACTACCGGAGTAAAACATCTAAAGCGGCGAGTGAGCAAGGCAGCGTAGCTGCGAAGGAGCCGGTGCTTCAAGCTCTGTCCCGGAAGATCCAGTGTCGAAAGTGCCTTTCTTTCGAAAAGCAAACTCTTGGAATCTTTTCTACAGTTATCACGCTAAACAAGGTGATTTTATATATGATCTTTAAACCTAAAATCAGCGCACGTGCAGGTCGATAAGTGATCTGCATGATTACTTCAAATTACCTTCAGTTTCAATATAGTTCGAACATTATTTTTATTTCAAACGCTACTGTACGTTAAATTACTAAGATATCGGTTGTATCCTATTAAAACATGATTTTTTAAAACCTTCTTACAAGTACTGTGTATCCACGGGCAGTGTCAAACTTAATGTTCTTTTAATTACCCGATCACCAAACTTACTCATTTCAAGCCAGTTGACAAATTGTACTATGCCAAAAGTATGTTTTATAATCCTTAGGTTCAAATGTGTCATAATGATAAATACTGTAAGGAAATCTAGTCAGTGTATCTAGTACAGATCTATAATCAAAAAGTCTTATAAATAGAAATCATATCACTTTTTGTTTCCCCTTTACAAAAATTAATATATCCCACGGTGTATATCCCACATAAATTAGTATTAATAGAATTAGTATCATTACTATTGTTGTTGTCATATTATTGATCATTAAGAGTGACTGTATGTAACGATCAAGCAAAATTCAAAATCCGTGGCAAACTTCAACAAATCGATTTCGCTCATACTTTCAAGTTAGATAGGGTAATGTATCCTAAGAATCGCTGTATAGTTGGTTTGATCAAATAACGCTTTATTATGGAGAAAAATGGAATTTTTCAAACACTCCCGAAAACGCCGTTCGTGACAGTAAATTTTGACTCAACTTTCGCGGCTGCTGGACAAAAAATAAGCAACACTGGGAATTAAAACAACCCATATTCTTGAAGAACAATCTATTGAGTACGATATGCGTGACTTTGGGATCAATTGTACAATTTTAAGATAACAAAATAATTTTATTCGCTAGACGTGTGTTTAGAGTATCAAAAAGTAGGTCTTACAAAAATATTCATTCTGAATGTGCTTAACCTCTTAGTCGCGTGAAACTTCGCTGGTTGATTAGTCAGATGTTGGTCTTTCTAGTGGTGTAAAGAAATCTTTGGGCAAATGATTGTGTGTCACGCAGCATGTCTTCAAACTTTGGTCAAATTACTCATTTCTGACCTTTGGCCGCTTTCTATAACAGACAAGATACCAGTGTTTATAAGTAAAATGTAAACTCTAAAACAAGCCTAAAACATTTTTATAGCCTTAAATAATGTAGCTGTTTAAGAATTCTTACCTAGCAAACTCTGAAACCTGGATTTTTATGAATGTTTTTAGACACAACATCGATCTGGTTTCTTTCACTACCGACTCGAACTTGTCAACGGCCGAGTGCCACAGGGAGCCCAACCTTTCTGGTTGTGGTGCAAAACGCAGGAAACCCAGATTGATTAAGGTGGCTCGACCCCCTCACGCTTGACCGCTACCCTACACGTTTGGAACGCTGGTGCATAAACGTGTTTTATCCGATTGCAAATCTTTTTTGCACATAAGTCACATAAAGATTGAATTAGTGTTTGATGCAGTTTTTAATGAGATCGGACGTCATAACACGTAATTATGATGAAATATTTGTTTTCGTTTCGAAAATAATTTTAGCCTTTCAGAGCGTTCAACACTAAAATGCTTCGTACCACATAGTTATATACTAGATGCCTCCATTTGTAGGGATTTTTGAAAAAATCTATCAAGCTAATTATGAGATATTTGAGATTCTTTAAATATAGTGCATAATCTACTTCAAAACTAAACAATGGATTTCATACGGCCGAAATTAATATTTCAGAGCTATATATTCACAAAAGTCATTGTTCATTTAGTTTTACTCTGTATCTAGTTTTAAAAGGAACATTTTGAAGGTAATCGACTTATGCGATTTTGTGAAAACGTATAGTACAGAAGACGGGGTAAACATTTGATGCGCACTTTTCATCGCAGTGTTCTAGTCAATCTTACTAGATCTTCCATTATTCTAAAATTCGCTGATCATTTCTCTCAAAACTACGTCAGGATACAAATTAGAACTTAAACTAATATTACACAAAATTGCAAGACTATTGAACTCATTTAAAGCGGTCTAAAGCGAACGAGAAATACAGAAAACATTGATCGTTTCCCAACGATTTGATGCTCTGGGAATTCTATTGTTTGCTAATGACCATAACACCAAATTCTTTCGCATCATGCACGGTCTGATCTCGCTTGGCCGCTTTCCGATTTACTCCCGAAGCATGGTAATACAGAGTTGTGACAAACGCCCCACGTTTGAATAAAAAAAACTGTATAGCTTGTTTGTGATAGCAGTTATAGTTGACGTCATTCTCCAGTTGAGACGTTCAATGCCAGACCTGAAATCCGTCAGCTTTAGACAAGATAACGCTGACTGTTATCACAGCTCCGCAACCATACTTGGAGTTCAAAACCTCGCCAGGAAGCACAAAGTGAACGTGCGCATGGATTTTTCAGATCCTCAAGGAGGTAAAGGTCCTTGCGATCGCAAAGCTGCTGTACTGAAAAATCACATGCACACTTATCTAAACTCTGGAAATGACATCACGAGCGCAGTACAGATGAAAACCGCTATGGAATCACATGGTGGCGTACGTGGTCTAAGTGTAGCACTGTGTGGTTTACAGATTCCCGAGACATATCTCACAGAGAAATGGGAAGGCGTAAGCCTTGACAATGATGTTATCTTCAAAAAGCGTAACATTGTGGTTTGGAGAGCATACAACGTTGGAAAAGGAAAATAGATACCCAACACGAAATTTGAAACAACGAAGACATCGTCAGTTCTAGCCTCTTCCACCCTTAGGAAGATGGAGTATTCCGATGACCAGGTTCCAGATTCCTGCGATGTCATACCTAGACAAAGTAGGAAATATAAACCAAAGACCACTACAGATTCCCGCAAGGATAACAGCGATACCGATGATGACACGCTGTTCACCTGTTCCGAAGAAGGATGCGTAAAAACTTTCCAAAGATTTTCATGTTCTGCATCTACTCCAATAAAATCGTGGGTCCCTCTGTCACATACATTTGTTCGGTACTAATTATGAACCCTAGAGGCCGGTGATCATTTATGATGACTTACCGAGCAGAAAAATTGCATGTAGTGTATACGGTTCAACTTCTTTAAAATCAATTTAGAACTGTTACCATTAGTAAGGTTCTACTGCAGTTTTTCCCCTCTTTATTAGTCATTCATATTATAGATTATCATGTAATTCAGTAAGTTTTACTGGAATAGTTGTGACATCTTTTATTGTGTGTGTTTGCATCATCATTAGTCTCCCACGCACCACTACATCATCATTAAAACAAATTAAAACGATTTTTTAATCAATCTGGGTTTCCTGTGTTTTGCACCACAACCAGAAAGGTTGGGCTCCCTGTGGCACTCGGCCGTTGACAAGTTCGAGTCGGTAGTGAAAGAAACCAGATCGATGTTGTGTCTAAAAACATTCATAAAAATCCAGGTTTCAGAGTTTGCTAGGTAAGAATTCTTAAACAGCTACATTATTTAAGGCTATAAAAGTGTTTTAGGCTCGTTTTTGAGTTTATATTTTACTTATAAACACTGGTATCTTGTCTGTTATAGAAAGCGGCCAAAGGTCAGAAATGAGTAATTTGACCAAAGTTTGAAGACATGCTGCGTGACACACAATCATTTGCCCAAAGATTTCTTTACACCACTAGAAAGACCAACATCTGACTAATCAACCAGCGAAGTTTCACGCGACTAAGAGGTTAAGCACATTCAGAATGAATATTTTTGTAAGACCTACTTTTTGATACTCTAAACACACGTCTAGCGAATAAAATTATTTTGTTATCTTAAAATTGTACAATTGATCCCAAAGTCACGCATATCGTACTCAATAGATTGTTCTTCAAGAATATGGGTTGTTTTAATTCCCAGTGTTGCTTATTTTTTGTCCAGCAGCCGCGAAAGTTGAGTCAAAATTTACTGTCGCTAACGGCGTTTTCGGGAGTGTTTGAAAAATTCCATTTTTCTCCATAATAAAGCGTTATTTGATCAAACCAACTATACAGCGATTCTTAGGATACATTACCCTATCTAACTTGAAAGTATGAGCGAAATCGATTTTTTGAAGTTTGCCACGTTTTGCTCGATGGTTACAGACAGTCACTCTTAATTATCATTATTGCTATCCTGAATCACTATCAATATCATTATCAACATTTATTTGATTCTGTACAGACTTGAAGTGAAAACTGATTTATTTTAATTTAAAAGATCCCTATGCCTCCATGGAGATGAAGGAGAGAAATGTAGCCATTAAAACACTCTACATTAATCAAACTGAAAAAGAAAAAAAGAGGTGGCGAATGGAAGCTAGAGGGGTCCAACAAAATCCATATAGCCCTGAAGTTGTAAAAAAGATGAAAACACAGCTTCAGTCCCAGGTAACTTTAATTGATCTCATATATGTTATTATTATATAAGAATGTTACCATTTCTTTCTATCATATAAAGGATTGATAAAGGCCTTGGCTCTTCATCCAGGAAGAGAATCAAACTATAATTATTCAATATCTGCCTCAAGCTCATAATATTTCATTCAACTAAATAAACTCAGACAATATTTAAAGCTATCAATTAATTCATCTTGTCTTGTTTTGCAGATGCTATTGATGCAATGTGTGCATATATTAATGATATATATAAAATTGCAGTTTCAGTTTCTGGAAAAGGCTGGAGTGAGAGCAGTTTGTCTTTTAAACGCCCAAAATGACACAATATGGAGCCTTGGGAGTTCAGATGCTGATCATTTTCTAGATAGCCATCCTGAAGTAGAACATGCCTATAGAACATTTTTATGTGAGTTATAAATAATAAGTTTTAAATAAAAATTTTGTTATTTGGGAAAAATTACTATTGACATATGAGCATATCATATATATATATATATATTAAAGTATTTTAGTGTGACTGTTTTGTTTATGTATTTTTTCATTTCAGCTATCCCACAAAAGTACACAAATAACCATGTGAAAGAACTCTTCAACACGAAATTTGGTAATTGTTTAATTAAACTTCTAAAACTCATGTTTATAATTAATACACTTTTACTTTTAGTCCAATCAGCCTTGTTAATTTTGTTCGAGCTAGGACACCAAAGTATGTGATGAATAAAACATAAGTTATATGATGATACACACTTTACTTGGAATGTGTTATTCATCAGATGTTCTATGCATTAGCAAATGTATCAGTTTTACCATTTTATAATTTACCTTTACTGAAACCATTAATTTGTATTTTTCCGTTGGATGCTCTTTACATGTGGGAACCCCAGGGAGGGGGGGGGGGGGGATTGTACTCCCATATTGACTATATGGGGATGATCTGTTGAACAGGGTATGGTTTTTCGAGCTTCTTATAATAAACAAGGTATGCAAATTCACTCAAGTTCCAAGTTCTTCCTGAATTTCCTGTCATATTCAGGGTTTCTACTTTTGTATTGACCAAGCAAAACTGGTTTATATTATGAAGATATAACTAGCTAAAAACTAGTGTGAGCTGCGTCGGTGTTTTTAATGAAACAGTAATGATGAAAAGGTAAATTATACACCGTGAAAAGATGAAAAAACCTCTGTCGGATGAAGGACTAGTGTCCGAAACGTCAGTAAGTTTTTTCATCTTTTCACGGTGTATAATTTACCTTTTCATCATTACTGGTTTATATTATGGTTGACAAAAAAAATAAAATATGCTAGCTTACATGATAAATGAAACAGAAACTCAGTACAATTGATGATATGTTTTGTCATAAACAGGATCTTCAAACTTTTTGTCATAAACAGGGTACCCCTTTCAGAATCCCAGCAGAACCCCTACCCAAATCCTGGCAGATACCCCCACCCCCCACCTGTTGGAAACACAAAAATGGTGCCTTCAACTTGCATTTATAAGTACAAACTCAGTTATTCCACAAGTCATTTAGTTGAGTGTAAATTTTCTGTAACAAATAATCTGTCATAATAAATAATATACTTTATATGTATAGTTCTATATAATTGTTTAACTCCATTCTTGTTATTAGTCCATGGGTTATTTTTGAGTGTTTCGATTAAATGTAGCCTGCATTGAGGCTAATTTAATGGTGTGTACATGAAAATACTTTACACACTTTTCTAATGGCTAGTATTAATGTAAACATGGTGTAACAACTAATAATTATTGTTAATTTGGATATATTTTGATTTAAAGTATTTGATTTATATATAGATATTCTTGCTTCTGATTATTTTAACAATGAAAAACCTATAATTGATTATCTATTTTATGTGTTGTTCTTCAGCCGAGAGTCTTAATAAGGCTGGAGCGGTGGTTTCTTACACAAAGTACAACCAGGGAAAGTTTACAGTGGAGGGCATGCCAGCAGGAGTACCATTCCAAAAGCCCAATGTGTATGGTGCTACCCAAATTAGCAAAATAATGGAAAGTAAAGAGGCCATCAGGTTCATAATAAAGGATAAGGATTCACTGTTGACAAGGAACAGAAAGCCATGTGAAAAAAAAGATTTTATTCATTCTCAACAAAGCCAAGTGCTATTGAAAATAGTTGACGAGGAGGTGGTTCGTAGTATATTAAATAATGAAAGAAAAGGTTGCGAAAGTGACTTAGATGTCACTATTGCACTCTCCCTTGCTGAGAAGAAAATCTTAGCTTCTTGTTTAGAATATTTTGACACTGATGGTCAAATACTAATTAAGGAAACATGTAAAGTTAATAATCAGTCTGTCAGTGAGGAAGATATAGTCGTAATACCATGTTATGCAGACACAACAACAGAAGAAATATTCTGGTTGTTTCAAACAAAAGAAACAGAGTTACACAAAAAGAAAATTTCAGGACGATGGCTGGAACTAGTTAGTGAACCTATGAGTTATAAAATATGGTCATCACAAGATGAGGAGATAGAAAAAGGAAATGCAGTCCTAAGAAAGGATGACTTTATAAGGTTAGTACAAGGAAGAGACTTTCATGTCAATCAGTCAACTCATTACGTAACATTCACTTCCCATAGTTTAAATGATATAGATACATTCATGCGTTGTTTATTTAATCTAGATTGATTTTATCACATATATGTCAGGCACAGATCCTGCAGGCAAGTTCAGAATTGATTCATTGTATTTCTTCACAAACAAGATTTCAAATACTTATTAAAAATTTAGACACGAAGATTCGAAATAATTTTCAATGACATGGAAACTTTTCAACATTATTGGAGAAAAAAACACTCAAAAATAATGATTTGTAAATATTATAATATAACTGGTCCTAATACATCAAACATCTTAATGTAAATCATTATAAAACATTTATGCAGGATCTATGCCTAATATATATATACAGTCAATGTCATTAACGTTGTCCACCGAAAAAAGACATTTACACATTTAGACTAAAAGATATATCACGTGTTTCCTTGAACGTTCTGGCATAAAACAAACGCTGAAATACCATTCTCCATCTTAAATCCTTACTAAATGGTCGGGGCATTCTGGATTTTCAATTCACAAGTTGAATTTTACATTTAATTAGTTCAGACTGACGCACACAAGGCAAAGAATACAATAATAATGAAACACGTGATATATATGAAAATGTGTAAATGCGTAAATGTCTTTTTTCGGTGGGCAAGGTTTATTTATGACATTGACTGTATATATATGTATATATATACCTTGCACATTTCTTCAGGCAGATTTTTGAAACACTAGATAAGTTCTGACATGCAATTTTTGATTTTGTTTATTATTTTGTAAGAAATAATTGCAAATGTGTATTACGTAAAACCCCATGTATACGAAACCTAAAAATGTAATCCACTCTATGTGTGGATAAGTATGTTTAATAGAGTATTAATAGATTACTGTTCTATAAAATATTTACTGTGACAATATTGTATAATTAGGACATATCTCTTTTTGCAAATAATGAGGAAAGAGCCTTGTACTTATTTGAACCTTTTTGCAGTTTGTGCTTGTGGGGTAAGTGGTAATCAAGCCTATAACCTTCCCAGTTACATGACTCTATCGGGCAGGGTCTTAATCGTCTCTTTCCAGCCTTTTCATTTCTAGAACATAACACAAAATTAATTGAATAGTTATACAACTGTATTATACTGGCATAAAGAGTGCTTATGATTAATTGGTTCAGGTTATATAATGACTATAATCATAGAATGCAATGTCAATATTGTTTATAAACTTGAAATTGAAAAGAAGAATTATAGCATTTTGTAATGACAACATTTTGCAAAAAAACAAATGCCAAAATGTACAGAATGATAGAGAAAATTTTGATATACAGTTGAATCTCTCATCATAAGCAACCACCAATGGGACAAGGTAAAAGTGATCACTTACAGTAGATGGTCACCTTATTAGTAGGAGAGAGACATTTTACTGTGGAACCACCCAGGAATTTCATAAGGTTTTGGTCGCTTATATAGGAGCTGGTAGCATACGAGAGTGGTTGGTCGTTTTAAGAGAGTCAACTGTATATAAACACATCCTTAATTACAAGGCTTTAATGCACACTAATTATCAAAAGAAACATATATATCTCACCTAATCTTTATTCTCTTCCTTTGAAGTCTTATTTTCTTGATCTCTTCCTTATTGAGTTTATGAATAAACTTTAAATGGTTTCCAATGTGGGTGAAGTCTTTTTTACAAATCTGGAAAACAATGTGCCCATTTTAATCAAAATGACTGACATAAAAGAAATATATAATTATATATTTTAATATTACAAAAAGAATGCACATTCATTATAAAAAATCAATGAATATAAATTTAATAAATTATCAAAGATATATAAATTAAGTCTCCATCATTGCTTTCTCTTGTCAAAATCAAGACAGATTTTAATTACAAGGTGTTCATTTGATGGAGAGGGATCATCACTATGGTAACAGTAAGAGGTTATAAACAAAGTTTGAGGCATTATCTCTATGATAACACCATCATCGCTATATGATCGCTGTATCTGTACGTCTTCTTAGAGTTAACGTTAGCGGAATGTTCTGGTGTATTTACATGATGTAAGTGTTCTTGATGTTCATCAAGTTCCTCTGTGCTCGAAGAATCATCATCAACTCGGCCTTCGAGCGCATTCAGAACTTTCTTTGCCTCGTTTCTCATTTTCATTTTTATGATTTCTTTCGAATCACCGTTAGTAGGCTTGAGTGCATCCCTTGTTTTTGTTATGGTGCCACCATATCCTTGATGGAAAGACTGTAAAAGGGTTTCCACATTTTCAAGGAGTTTCGCACGACTTTCTAGACCCAATTCCCTCGCGACACTTCCTTCTGCCCTTATCTGCCCAAGGAAAGCACTGTACTCAAACCGCGGCCTGTAGTTGAAGAACATTTAGAAATGAAATTCCTTCACACGAGCAATTCACCTGGTGTTATCGATATTAGAGCCTACTATGTTTCTGGTCAGCGACCTTAATTAAAGCGGTTACTATGTCGATGTATATCCCCACCGGTTTTCCATATGTAATTTATAGATCTTATAATAAGTCAACCAACAATATACTACATAATATAATATATGCATAATCAGTTCTAATACCATAGAATATTCGCTATACTATCAGTAATCGGCTAAGTGTATTGTAACTAATGCAATTACTTAGGTGTCCCCAATTTAGTATCACTTGTCACTTTAGCTCACTTGTGGCCTAGTAGAACGGCACATTTAATAAAGAGATTGATTGCTTGAAGAAAGAAAATCAGCAAAATCTGAAAATGTCTGATACTGCGTTATTGTATTAGGTTAATAATCGTATACAAATGATGTTCTAAAATAAGTGTTGTCATTTCAATTTTCCCATGTATAAATTGCATTTCATCCACTGCCATATACACCATTATTTCACAATCAGCTTCTGTAACCCCGCCTTGTTTCCCATAAAGCGGATACAAAAATGTTTTGGGGGTGATCACAGTTAATTAAACTGCATTTTTTCCTACTCACTCTCAATGCACTGACGAATATTGTAGGGATAAAGTATGGAATGGGAATTCCCCTTGTGCGTCGTGTGGAATGGAATATTCATTTTTGATCCACTAGGAAGGCCAAATAACAAACGGCCCTCCTGATAGGCAAAAAAAAATGTGAATAGATTTTCTTGGGCGTGGCAAATATATGTTATTTGTGTCCCATGTAGCATCGATTGCACCACTGCGTAAATGACGCTACGCATCCCACAAATAACACACTATACACCCTCCAGAAGGTCAAGTTTGTTCATTTAATTTCAGTTAAGATTGTGTCGGACAAGAGAAATTGCTCGTACGTATATGTTTATTTTAGCAGTCGTCGGTTTGAGTAGATTCAACGAGTATAATGAACTTGGTAATGATCTAATAGCAAAGTTTAGGTAACTCGTACAAGTTTGACTCCAGATATCAACAGGTTTCAATAGGTTTTTTACTACTTCGGTGTTATTTAGAAGGGGAAAAATGACAAACAGTTCTATATAATTGCTTGCTTAGAAACGCTTAGAGAATTATGAAAAGCACAATTCTTTTTTTCACAGAATATAATCGTGAGTAAAAATTAACAGTTTCCTGTGCATCCTACCCATGGCGCTTATATATTAAATAGGCCAAGCATCTAAATTTTATACAAGAAAATAAAACCCCTGTCAGATGTAGAACTCACATGCTTACTTAAAATTCGGGTAAGAATTAATCATAGCTAATTATACTTGACTTTCAAACATAGACTAAGATCAGTTGTGCTAATTTTGTTTTTATGTATGTGTTAATAATTTTGTTACTGATATTAAAAAAACTGAAACAAAAATCCTTTAACGCTGGTTCTTTGACCCTTGAATGCTATTGAGGGAAAGACAAGGCTGTGTTGATTTAGGTTGTAGCGTTTTTATGGCTGACTAGCTCGGAAATGATGATTTGCAGCATATAACGTTACCCGTCCAAAACGATTACTTAAGGCCTATGTAACAGTATATGACCGATTAAGCACTATATGGAAGAACAAGATATTTGTTATCGTCCTCAACAAACTCTTTATTTCGAGGCGTAAAAAGCAAGTTATCGATAAAAAAGTACTGAAAAACTGTATTTAGTTTAAATATTTCGCTAAATACTCGAATCGATTAAAATTATATGTGAAAACGGTTACATCTTAATTGTGCGAATTTTGTTTTTGTGTGTGTTAATTTTGTTATTAACATCTATGATGCTTTGCCGGTGCAAAGGTATTCACAACCTCTTAATATAATATGATTGCGTTTTTTTTAATACGTATGTCTTTTATGACTAATACCGTAGGTAATGGAGCGAAACTATACTAATTCTTGTAATAATGTCGAATGAAATGTTCCGCTTTTGCTACTGATCATGAAAAGTGATTGCCCTCTGACTTTATCTAGTTATATAGGACTGAGATGAGAGGAGAGTTAAGGAAGGAAAGTATTGTTCAAGAGGGTGTAGAAGACGAAAAATGGAATGGAAAAAATACATTGATGATATATTCATGATATGGACACATGGCACCTCAACCCTAAACACTTTCATTACACACCTTAATTCCTTCCACCCTACCATCAAGTTCTAACATACCTTTCCCCCGCCGCACTCTATAAACTAGTTTATATAGCAACACAAATTTTCATCATACATGCGTACACCTGGGATTTCTATAGAGTTGCCCAACATATAGACATATGCATAACTTAATTCGATGGCCCACTCTGTAGACCCGCTATATAGAAGTATTTGTTTATAATTAAAAAAAAAAATCAAATAACATAAAAGGAGGCCACATTTGCTCAGAAAAAAACTCTCCTTGTAACATGGAAGAGTGATGTGCGTTTTTTATAATGCTCTAAAACCACATTATAGTGCTCATTGTGTTTTGAGGTAGAAAAACCACACAGACCCACTTGGATGATATCAAATGAGTGTAAATTTAAAAGTTTTTATGCTCCGTTGAGTTTCCTATGTTCATACGTTATGTCGCTGCTCTGAGTTCACTAATATGAAATACGGTGTTGCACGCATGCGTTGAACTGTAAAACAGTTGCCCGTTTAGGGTAGGGATATGCCGCTGAGCCCTCTGAACCCTGACCCTGTTCCAGAGTAAAATCGCTATGAACTCCTTGCTCTCTGACTCTATCACTGCCCAATAGACTAGTAACATTATACTTTCGATCGATTTATTGAATATCAATCAACCATATGTAAATGTTAAACACCTTATTAGAGTTTTATATTAACAATATTATTTATTGGCAAGTAATAAAAGGAATTATGTACATTGTTATTGTTTTAGTTACTCATGCATCACTATCATCATCACTTTCATTGTTAACATCATCTGCATCATCGTTGTCATCATCTGCATCATCGTTGTCATCATCTGCATCATCATCAGTGTCGTCATCATCATCATCATCATCCTCACTATCATCATCACTAGCACTACTAAAATCATCTTCATCACCACTCACTCCTTCGGCATCGTTTATTTTTACACCCTCTACAGTTTTCGCCCTTCGTGT